>NC_050576.1:178761324-179061324 GCF_011100635.1 Trichosurus vulpecula | reverse complement strand
ATACCTCAGCTTCCTCATGTATAAATGAGATGACCTCTAAGGCCCCTTTTAGCTCTCCTTAGAAAATTCACTCCCCATTGGAATGTATGCACCTTGAGGGCAGAGAATGCTTATGGCTTTCTTTTCAATCTGAGTGTTTAGGAATACATTATCTATTGACTGTCAGACTGGTTCTAGGGCTTGTCCTATAGGCAGCTAGGTAGCTGAATGGATAGAGCACCAGGCTTAGAATCAGGAAGATCTGAGTTCAAATGTGACTTGAGAAAATTAAAATTATTCGGTATCATTTAATAAATGATTCTATTCTGGAATTGCCCCTATTATGTATTGCTAGCTCATTTTGTCAAACTACTTTTTTCTTCTTGAGTTAAACTCATCAATGCAGTTTTCCATCCGAGTTAGTTTAAAGGTGTAGTTGAAAGGAAAAGTTGTTATTTTATTCATGCCATTAGCTCCTGAGACAGCTGCTTATTGTCTGTAAGCCCCAACCAGCTTAACCTGGTGCCATACCCCAAAAGACAAGTCATCTGTCCTTGCCTGTCCTTGGGTAATTAGGGGAGTTGGATCTTCCTCAACGGGATAACAAACCTGGTGGTTCAAGTCTCCTAGCCAAGATGAGGAGTGTCACAAAACAATTAACATTCCTTAATTGTCAGAGAGGGGCATGATTAGCCACACCTGAATGCCAAACCACTTTTCCCAGTATAGCCAATAGTAATGTTTCCCAACTATCCTGATCCCCTCCATTCCTGCCTGTCAATAAAGAAGGTTCCTCCCTTCTCATTGGGGTTGCTGGCCTCACTGAGGTGGCTAGTCTGATCTACTTTGTCAGCAATTCTATGAGTCACTGTTAATAAACTGATTTTGCTCAGATTGTGTACCTCAGTTTACCTTTATTGCATTTACTCTCGACAGACACTAACTGCACAACTCAGGGCAAGCCACTTACCTGCTGTATGCCTCAGTTTTCTTAACTGTAAAATGGTGACAGCAGTAGCACCTACCTCCTAAGGTTGTTCTGAGGATCAAATAGTAGGTGGGTTTTTTTTTTGAGGCAAATTTTATTGTTGAATCATTTCAGTTGTGTCTGACTCTTTGTGAGCCCTTTTGGGATTTTCTTGGCAAAGAGACTGAGTGTGTTGCCATTTTCTTCTCCGGCTCATTTTACAGATGAGGAAACTGAGGCAAATAGGGTTAAGTGACTTGCCCAGGATCACACAGCTAGTAAGTGTCTGAGCCCAGATTTGAACTTAGGAAGCTGAGTCTTCCTGACTCTGGGCCTAGCCTGGCATTCTATTCATCGTGCCACCTAGCAGTCCCACACCTGACACTGGGTGTCTCCATTTGAATTTTGAGTGATACACAATTTTAATTCCTTGGAGGCTGTGGAATTCCATGACTTCCAGCTATACAATGTAACCAGAAGATGGGGCCTTGTTTCAGGTTGAAGCTTGGGGACATTTAGAAGCCTGGTATTTAGTACCATTGTCTCCCCAGGTTTATCGTATGATCTTGGGTTTAGAGCTGGAAGAGACTTTGGATGCCTTCCCTCTGAGCTCATTATCTTCTATCTACCTCTGCAAGAGACAGTGAAGCTGATGACTGTGAAATTCTGCCTCACCTAAGTCCAATTCATGCTCAAGTTAAGATATTACCTCATTGGTTCTCTTCAAAAATGAAGGACAAACAACAACAGCCTTCCCTCTATTTGTAGATGTACTTTGTAAATATTCCATCTACTATAGCTTGTATGTGCCTGTTTTTTTTTTATGTTCTTTCCCTCATTAGGATTTGAGCTGCTTGAGGGTGGGGGACCTGTTTTTGCCTTTCTTTGTATCTCCAACCTTGGCATGGTGCCTGTCATATATTTAGCATTTAGTAAATGCTTGTCGACTCACTGATTAATTAGTCTCCCTGCATCCAATCTTTTCCCTGTCCTGCACAGAGCTGCCAAATAGACAATCCTCAAGTGTAGTCTGGCCATTCCACTCCCTTATTCACAAAGCTTCAGTGGTTCCCTGTTGCTTTTAGGATAAAATACAAATTTCTCTGTTTGTCATTTAAAGCCTTTTGCAAGGGAAAAGGATAGGGCACTGCACTTGGTCTCCGAAAGATTTGGGTTTAAAATCCTGCCTTAGATGCTTTCTAGCTGTGTGACCCTAGGCAAGTCACTTAACCTTTTGTGCCTCATTTTCCTCATCTGTAAAATAAGGTGGTTGGCCTCAAGGGCTAATAAGGTCCTTTTCAGCTCTAAATCTATGCTCAGAGAAGAAGGTCTATGGGATTTTATACACTTCGATTGTATTGTGTTCTTTCAGGATCGTTCATGTAGTTTCTCCACGAGGAGTGGATGACACCTTCCAAAGATCTGAGAAATGTGAGAAGTGTCAGAGAAAATATTTCATAACCTAGCATGTTCTTCTTTTAGTCTTGGGCCCTAAAAGGGAGCCCTAGCTGGGCAGTTCTGCCAAAGACATTTGAAAAAGCTCTTACCAAGTAGTACAAAGCCATGGTCAAGAGCGGGCCCTGATAAACTTTTATTCATCTTCTATTTCTTTTGCAGAAATTCATCAAAAGCACAACAAGGCCCTCCTAATCTTGAATTTGAGATTGTCAACTGTTGGATTTTAGAATTGGAAGATAGCTTAGAGCAGGGTGGGGAACCTGAGGCCCTAAGGCCACCTATGGCCTTCTAAATCCTTAAGTGTGGCCTTTTAAAGACTGAATCCAAATTTTATTTCTGTAAATTCTGTAAAATTTGGATTCAATCTTTAAAAGGCCACACTTAAGGATTAGAAGAAGGCCATAGGTGGCCTTAAGGCCTCAGGTTCCCTACCTCTGCCTTAGAGGATTATTAGGCCACTGACTGCGTAGTTTCTACCTTGGCACACTCCATAAAAATAGAGAAATTGCTTAGTTAATTAATAGTCTAAGTAAGAATGCAGGAAGAATATTTAACCTACCTAAGAAAAAATTGAGTCAGCTAGGTGCAGTGCACAGAGTCTTGGGCCTAGAGTCAGGAAGACAGGAAGACAGATCTTCCTGAGTTCAACTCTGGCTTCAGATTCTTCCTAGCTGTGTGATCCTGGGCAAGTCACTTAACTCTCCCTGCCTCAGTTCCCTCATCTGTAAAAAGAGCTGGAGAAGGAAGTGGCAAACCACCAGCTAAGAAAACCCTAAATGGAGTCATGAAGAGTTAGACATGATTGAAAAGTGACTGAACAACAAAGAATGTTTAGTATAGAAGAAAGAGCCTGGGCACAAGAGTCAGGTTTTAGATCTGGCTCTGCCAATCACAGCTTGTGAGACATTAGACAGATGACTTCACTTTTAGGATGTAAGGTTAGGCCTGGAAGGGACTTTGGAGGCTGTTGAATTGAAGTCTCTTATTTCAGATATGGAGAAACTGAGGTACAGACAGGTGCAAAGTGATTTGCCCAGGGTCACATGGCTAGTGTTTCAGTCAGGATTTGAACTCAGGTCTTCTGGACTTTATCCATTGTACCTCCTATAGCTGTCCACCTCTCTGGTTCTCAGTTTCCTCATTTGAAAAAGTTGGAGATAAGAATAGTGGGAACCACCTACTTAAGTAGGTTCTCTGCCCCTCAGCACTTAGTTATTAGTTTGTATTACTCTGTGGTTTTGAAAGTTTAGTCAAATCCCATTTTTCAAAAAATAAAATACCAGCTGTGTGAGAAAAAAGTGACAGGTAAAGAGAGTTTAAATGACATTTCTAAGCCTTTTCAGTACTGGGGGTGGCTGTTATGGATTTGAATAAAAGGGAAAAAAGAGAGGAGTACTGGAAATATTCAAATAGAATAAAATTGTTTTCAATAACTTTTTTTAAAAGAAAGGACCAATTTCTTCAGAAAATACATTGTATATGTGTGTGTTTGCACGTGTGTGCGGTACAGCTATTTATGTGTCAAGGAGACTTCAGTTCCAGTCTGGCTCTGATGTTTGTTATCCAATCTTGGGCAAATTATTTTTTCTCTCTGGCCCTTAATTTAATCCCACATGAAACAAAGGAATTGCATGGACTACATGCTTATGGAGGGTGTTTTAAGCTTTGGCATTCTGTGATTCTACTATTGTTTGAAACAAAAGCTTAGTGATGCCTCACATACCACCCCCCCCACTTTCTTTTTTGCATCATTCCTTTCCAGTGACTTCCCTTTTCCCCATAACTGATTCTTCTGATTTAGATCAGCCTTCCTCCTAGGCCATCCCAAATGGTTTATCTCTTCTAAGTTCTGGGCAGGGTCAGAGGTAATCTCTGCTGGACAATTGTAGCCTGTGATAGCATGATCATCATGGATTTAGTTACAGCTGATGTGCCTAACTCTAAGTAAACCAACTAAATGAAAAGACACATTAACTCAGATGGTAATTAGAGGGTTGATTATTTGCCTTATAAAAAATAATCTTTGTCTTACAAAGTACACATAATAGCTTTTCTTTAAATAGGTGGTTGCGTTGCTACATTTGAATTGTGATTTGATGTATAAAAGAATCCAATTTATATAATTTCTTCCCTTTCAGGAAGCATACTTGTTACATTAAAAATAATGCATCTAGCTCTTCATACTGTAGGTCGTATCATCCAAGTCCCACCACTTACGACCTATGTGACCTTGGATGAGTAATTTGACCTTTTTGGATCATCTCAGTTTCCTCAGCTGTAAAATGAGAGACCTGGACTAAATGGCCTCTAAGAATCCTTCCAGCTCAAAATCCATCATCTTATGACAATATTAGAAATAGCCAATTAGTATAGTGAATAGAGAGCCATATCTGGGGTTGGGAAAACCTGAGTTCAAATCTAGACTCAGATATCTACTAGTTGCGTGACCCTGGGTAAATCAGTCACTTAGCCCCCTTTGACTCAGTTTCCTCATCTGTAAAATAGAGATATTAATAAGGCCTACCTCCTATGGCTGTTGGGGGGATCAAATAACAGTATGAAGTGTTTTGTAAATCTTAAAGTAACATATAAATGCTGGTTATTATTTATTATTATTATTATGTTACTACATGTCCCCATATATAACCACACAGAGTAAAAGTGAGAAGTAAGACTGTTAGCCTATGAGAGAGGCATTACTGTCCTCTCCTCCATTGTAAAATAGTTCAATATTCTCTGTTTCTTTAAATGTTTGCTCTTCTTTGCTCCAGGCAATTTGAAATCACATAGAATGTAACACATATTCAGAACATCTGGTAATTTTTTCAGTCATGTCTCACTCTTTGTGACTCCCTTTGGAGTTTTCTTGGCGAAGATACAGGGATGGTTTGCCATTTCCTTCTTTAGTTCATTTTACAGATAAGGAAACTGAGGCAAACAGGGTTAAGTGACTTTCCCAGGGTCACACAGATAGTGAGTGCCTGAGGCTGGATTTGAACTCATGAAGATGAGTCTTCCTGACTCTAGGCCCAGTATTCTTTTTAAAGCCTTCAATGGGTTGCCTTTAGATTTCCCATCTAAGCTTATTTCCCACTACTCCCCAATAGTGATGTCCTGCTCTAACCAGTGCATACTAGGAAGGCATCTGCCTTATTTGCCAAATGCTGACTGAATAGGAAAGCGCTGTTCTAAGTGCTGGGGGAAATACAAAGTTTAGATAAGACATAGACAGCTCCTGCGGGGATAACCATACCTCCAGTGTTTGCCTATTTCCAGGATGGATTGTGAGGCTCAAGAGGCATGTATACAAAGACTTTCACAAATGTTAACGTGTTATATAATGTTATTTTACTATTATCTTATTCCCATCTTGTTCAATAAAGCTTACATAGAAATGGTCCTGGAATACCTATTTTTCCATATTCTTTTATATTTTTCATATTTAATGTGCTATGGATAATTATGTAGGTAGGTTGAAAAAAATAATTGCTTCTTGTAATTGTATAAAAGAATTAGGAAGGAAGCTGGTCTTTTGTAAGCTCTCCCAATAGTAGACATTATTAATATTTTTGGTTCAGAACTATATCATTGGCATAGGCAGTTGAATTATGAGGAAATTGCCTCTATAAATGCAGGTTACCACTTGCTCCTCAAGTAATAGTCTTTGAGTTGCTTAGAACATTGAGAGGTTAAGTGACTTGCCCAACATCACACAGACTGTGTCAGAAGGGGGACTTGAACTTGAATCTCTTTAAAACTGAATCGAGATATCTATCTCCTACCTCATACTTCCTTATATTATTCCTATTCTTACAGCTCTTGCACTGGAAGGAATTGTAGATTTGGCATCAGAGGATCTTGGTTCAAGTCTTGGTTTTACCACATCCTAACTGTTAAATCACAACCTCTCTGGCCCTCTCCATTTGCCTTAGGTATAAAATGAAGGGGTTTTACTCAATGACAGTAGAACCCAGGATGATTTATACTTTAGGGACACATACCCATTGAGGTATCCTTAACTAGGGACAAGTAGGAATGGAGAAGGGATGATCTATGAGGTAGCTGTGAAATAGCATGGGATCCTGTATATATGTGCTTACTTTTTCCACTGACAGTATGCATATTTATAGGAGAGTATACCTCAGGTTTATGGGAGGGATGTTTAGAAGTTACTGTTCTCACTGTGCCATCTTACTAAATGCCTTTGCTTTGAGTTCATTGTGTTTACCTGTTGATTATTAAAGATAAGTGTACCAGTGGGGGCTCACGAGCTTCAGTTTTAGAAGTGGGGATGCAAAGGGTATTTTTGAACTGTGAGGTAATTGTTGCCCTCTGTGGGACCTAAACTGTTAGTCTGGGTGCAAGTTGGAGGGGTATACCCTGAGAGTATGCTGCATTATTTAAATTCCAATAGATTCCTATAGCTTCCAGGACCAAATACAAAATGCTCTGTTTGGTATTCAAAGCCCTTCATAACCTAGCCCCCACCTACCTTTCCAATCTTTTCACACCTTACTCCCAGACACACACTCTTCAATCCAGTGAGACTAGCTTCCTGATTTGTTCCATGAACAAGACATTGCATCTCTAATTTCTAAGCTTTCTCTCTGGCTATCTCCCATGCTTGGAACACTTTCCCTCTTCTTCTCCAACTACTGACCTCCCTGGCTTCCTTTAAGTCCCAGCTAAAATCCCCCCTTCTACAGGAAGCCTTTCTCCACCCTTTGTAATTCCACTGCCTTTCCTCTCCATTATTTCTCATTTTTTCCATATATAGCTTGCTTTGCATATATCTGTTTGCATGTTGTCTCCCCCATTAGATTGTGAAGTCTTCGAGGGCAAGGACTATCTTTTGCTTCTTTTCGTATGTCTAGCAATTAGCGAAGTGCCTGACACACAGTATGTGCTTAATAAATGTTTATCGATTAATTGATTGGTACTGGAAAGTGCTGCACATTTAGTGACATGCCATGATGACATCTTCATGTGTGCCAATTAATAAATAACTGAACAAAATCAAATGACATCACCCCCCCCAAGAGCTATGATGATGGTCAGCATTTACATAATACTTTGCAAATATTATCTCATTTGACCCTCACAATAACTTTGGTAGGTAAGTCCTATTTTTATCCCCGTTTTACATTTTAGGAAACTAAGGAAGGCAGAGGTTAAGTGACTTGCCCAAGATCATACAACTAGTAAGTGATTGAGGCTGGATTTGAACTCAGCTCTCTCTGACTCTAGGTCCAGCTCTTTACCCACTGTACTGTCTAGCTGGCAGATGTCCAAACAAAACAAATAATTTTATATTAAATCATTTATTCCATAAATGGCAACATGGCAGGTCCCCAGCGCAGACCAGTGGACCTATGCCTTCCGTCTCCTGGACTATAACCAAGATAACTGTCTTATTTTCACCACCTGGTAACTCACCTACCTACAAATAATGTCAGATTTCAATATGCATGAAACCTTAAGGGCATTTACTGTAAGGGGAGAGGGAGGCTTTGGACCATCTCATGAGTAAATAATTTTCTTAAGCAGTAGTTTTCTGCACATAGCAAGTGTTTTGGGCATTGTTTTTTGTTTTTTCTCTTAAACACAGTCATTATCCCTGCTGGGCATCTACCCTGGTAATGTGAGAAAGGTTACTGTACCTAGAACGGCTACATTATATTGTTTGTACCTTGGAGCACAAAATACCAGTTGTTCCAGGGGCCTCAGTTATCTCTAACCACAAGGGGCAGGAATTGGGATGGCTTTAGCTCATTTTGTAACAGACTCCAGATGGTGCCACACTTTGGTAAGTCAGATTCCAGCTACTTCTCTTTCTACTCTTTCCTGATGCCATTAGACGCTCACTGTAGAATTATAATTAGTGCTAGGAATCTCTTACTATAACACGTTGCAGTTTACAAAGCTCTTTTACATACAACCTGTCATTTGATTCTCACAACTACCCCATGAGCCAAACAGGGAAAGAATCACTATTCCCATTTTGAGGAAACTGAGAACCTGAGAGTTAAAATGACCTACTCAAGGCCATATGGTTGGCAAATAATAGCTAGTGTTTTAAAGTTTGAAAAGTGTTTTTACAAATACTACTTCTTCCCTAAGAGGCAGGTGTGAATATTATCCCTGTATTACAGATGAGCAAACTGAGGCTGACAGGGATTAAGTGACCTGCCCAAGATCACATGGCTAGAAAGTATCTGAGGTAAGATTTGACCTCAGGTCATCTTGACTCCAAGTCCTATGCTCAATCCACTGTGCCACCTAGTTGTAAATGGCAAAGCCAAGACTAGAAAACAAGATTTTTGGGCATTCTATCCTTTCTTAAAAAAAAACAAAACCAATCTCTCTCTCTCTCTCTCTCCATATATGTATGTATATATACATACATAAATCTGTGTGCATGTGTATCTATATATATATGCATATATAGACACATACAGATTTATGTATGTATATATACATATATATGTTACTAATGATTAATTATAATAGAGGCCGTGAGGCGGGTCTCCAGAGCAGACCACTAGACCTCATTGGGAAGGGGGTAATCAAAGACATTTTACTTAACTGAGTCGTACTTGAAATTTGTATCTCCCTCAGAGCCCTAGTACAGTGCTTTACAAACAGCTGATACTTAATAAATGCATATCAAATGAATGACTAAATGAATGAAAATGAAAGCATTTGGGTTTTTGAATCATCATGCTATAGTCCATATCACAAACTTAATAAAATCCTCCCCCCTCCCATTTCTCTATCCAATGTGCATGAAGGCAGCACTCCTCATGGATATCTAATATAGATGGAGTTAAAACATAATGAAGGGTCCTGTTGAGTCTTTCATCTTTAACAGTCACACCACTTAATATTAATTATAGCAGTGCTTAGGAAAAGGAAGAAGTATCCAGATAACATTGACTTGGTGGTTGGCAATCTGTTACATTATGTGTGGAGCTTTCTATGTAATTTCATGGTTTTTCACAATCTCCAAGCTACGAATTCACAATTATTTGAAGACATTTTATTTAATTTCCATGCTTTTTTAATCAAAAAAGTTAAAATATAATAATCTTTTATGGGAGGTTATAAAATATGCTATTTACAGAAGAGGTAGAAAAATCCCCCTCAGCTGACTATGCTTTATGTATAGTGAGAGAGGAGTGCATAGGAATACTGATGGGAGAAGAATAGAGTTATTATCTGAGCAGCCTGATTTTGCTGCCTAAATGGCATCTATCTACACTCTACACCATATCCCAGACTTCTGCATTGAAGCAGGTGAGGGAGGAAGGAAGAGAAGGAGCTCTTCCATGAGCTCTACAGATGGTCCCTGAAAGCATTTACCTCCCCTGCCCACTGAGCCTTGCTATCTTCAAGGAGAAGAACAAAGATGGTGGGAGCTATCCAGCTACAATCAAGTCAAGCCAACAAGCCTTTACTAAGTCTCTACTATGTGCCAGACTCTGTGCTAAGTGCTGACAGTAAATATAGCAGGAGTTGTAAGGTAAGGACAGCCTTTCACGGTCTTAAAAACATACACATACTGATGAAAGTTGAATGCAGCAAAGTAAGGAAGTTGTGGGATTTAGAGTCCTGTAAGGAAACTTGATTTGGAGTCAAATGACCTCGGTTCAAGTCCATTGGCAAATTGCTTAACCTTTCTGGGCCCCAGTAAAATGAGATGGTTGCACTAGAGGGTTTCCAAGGTCCCTTTTTAATTCTAAATTTATCCTACAATCTTGACATTGAACCTTGCAATCTGACCCTGGATGGTGTGTCTTCAGTAACTCCCCTAAACTCTCTTAATATACTACTTTCTGTCTCATAGCTCAGTAGTGTCAATGTTGGTTATTGACTCTGGATTATCTACTAGTACTTCTGGTTCCTTTCTACCCTAGGACCTTCCACCTGTGGCCTTTGCCACATTCTCTGTGAGATGAACTGATTTGGTAAATTCTGTGGGAAGTCATGACCTGGAGTACCAGATGCTTGAGAAGATGGCATCTTCTTGTCCCTTTTAACTGTGGTTAGAGACTTAGGTCTGGAAGCTTAGAGGTCATCTAGTCCAACTCCTCTCTAACAAAAGATGTGGAAACTGAAGCCCAAGTGACCTGCCCAAGGTCACACAGTAAGTAAAGGACAGAGCCAAGATTTGAACAAAGGGTCTCTGACTCCAAATTCAGTTCTCTTTCCATTGCACTATACTGCTTTTGATGGTTTGATTTGTGAATCTCCAATGTCACAGAGGAGAGGGAAGGAAATAGGCATTTATTAGGAGCCTACTATATACTGGGCACTCTGCTAAACACTAAAAATATTAGCTTATTTGATTCTCTGAACAAAACTTGGAGGTAGGTGCCATCATTATCTCTACTTTACAGTTGAGGAAATGGAGGCAAACAGAGGTAAGTGACTTGTCCAAGGTCACACAATTAGTAAGTGCATGAAGTCAGATTTGAACTTCAGGTTTTCTTTACTCCAGGCCCAGCCCTCTATCCACTGTGCCCTAGCTGCCTCTAGAAGGGGCCTCAGGGAGTTAATGCTCAGTGCTCATTTTGCTCATTTCAAATTACCGTTAGCCTAAAAATTCTTCCAGAAATGTAATAATAGTAATGGAGATAACAAAATCTGACATCTATAGAACACTTTCAGGTTTTCAACACACTTTGTAGGTATCATCTCATTTGATCATCACAATAACCCTGCTAAATAGGCATGACAGATAAAGGTACAGTGAAAAGAATCCTAGATTTGGAGTCAGAACAGTTAAATTCCAGATCGGTTACTACTTGGCTGCTCTTTCTTCTATTAGAAGCTAGATACACTTGCCCCTCCATCCTCTCCCTCCTCAGATCTGTGCTAATTTGCAGAGCTTTCTCAATTCTCTCAGCTTTCTAGGTTGCTGTTCGATCAAGTACAAAAAGAAACCATTCTCCTCCCTTCCTCTGGGACTGTGAGATGAAGCATCAGGAAGCTCCTGCACTTTGTCTTCAGAGCACCTGGAGAGGAACACACCTAGGTAGATTCTTATGGATAACAGAGGTGGTGTAGACACGCAAAGAAACATCCTCTATGTGTAATGCACTTGAGCTAAGTTTCAGGGACATGCATAGGAATCTCCTGAAAAGATCTCTCACCTTGTGAAAAAGACCCAGTCCCATTGCAGGCATTTGAAGATAGATGGCTGGGCTCTGTCCATAATGCTTGGCTACCACTTCTTAAACCTATGTGTGGTATTTGTACATTAATCTGCAGGACCCAGAATGTTGGCCAAGAGATGTCATTCAGCTTGTCAGACAACACATAGTCCCCCAGCTCATTACTACTCCCCAGAAAAATGATGACCGTCATCATTATCATAATTATCATACCAGATGGACATGGATGAAAACACTGCCCTGGTGACTTTTGTTCTTTATAAGCTGTCCCTCGGCAAACTGTAGTTCAGCAGAGTGACTTCTGATGGATTCAAAAGCTCACTTCACTACAAGGAGCCTTAGGAACCTTTCTGACCCAGGTTTCTGCCTTCAGAGAGGAGAACTCAAACATTCAGGATGGCTGTCATAGAGGACTTGAAACTGGACTTACTTTTATACGTTATTCTCGTGATGGTGTCTCTGTTTAGCATTCGATTAAGAAATGGATTTGATGAATCAGAAACCTAGGGGTGGAGGAAAAAAATCAATTAATTACTGAATCTAGATTGTCACAAGATAAGCATCTCCAATGAGAACATTTATTTTGGGGAGAGAACAAGGGAGGAAGGATGTTTTAGGTCAGAGATGAACCCTGATGTATCTGGAATTCATGGGGAGATGAGGGAAGCAGATCTCTTCCAAGTAACAAGTGAGAAAGGTAATGGAACCCTGTCATAACAGACTCTTTGTCATCAGGAATGAGCATCCATCATATCCAGTCCACTAGAACAACCACAAGCTTGATTTTTTTTGTCCCTCAATTCAGCACCATTCACTTCAACCACTTATTAAACATCTATTACATGCAAGGCTTTCAAGGATGTCAAGCTGACCACTGATGCAAAAGCCCCTCTCTTTAGCATTCATTTTCTCCTGGTGACAGTCCGTGACTGTGGATCATAGAATACCTGTGACTCAGAAGAGTCACAGCTGCAGGTGTCCCAAAGGTAATAGGAAAGATGCACCTACCTTTTCCGTCGATTCATATTATATATTCCCTTCTGTGTGCTCCTTGTTTCACATGGCCTACTAGCTCTTCCCTGGAGTCACTGTTCCATTTCCCACTTTTGTGCCTATTGCACAGACTATTCCCGTGTGTGAGAGGCACTCCTTCCCTCCAGGGGAGGGAATCCCCTCAAAGGAATGGATATGCAGCTTCCTTCAAAACACAGTTCAGCAGTTCTTTCCTATAATTGATTTTTCCTGATCCGCCCAGTGGTCAATACTCTCTATCTCTTAGTTTGTACAACTTGTGCTTTATGAATCTGAATATATATTTTATTATCTCCTTGAAGCACTATTTCATCTTTATAATTTTAGTCTTTATATCCCAAATTCCTATTACGGTGCCTTGCACATAGGATCATAGATACAGAGCTAGAATTGACTTCAGAGGCCATCTGATCCAAACCCCTTATTCTACATATGAAGAAGCTGAGGCCTGGTGAGGGTAAGTGATGTGTTTAGAGTCACCTAAGTAGTAAATTCCAGCCTATTACTGATAATGACTCACATGCAAAAAAAAGTGATGTAAAAATCACCTGCAAGTTAAGCGAACCTAGAAAAGGCTGCGGAATGGTTGTATAATAAAAATGGGTGATAGCAGATGTGTGACCTGAGAGCTGTGCTGGTATCCACAAAATACCAAAAGAGCCAAGGGAGTCTTCTAGTGTGTTGGGCCTATCTTCTGTTTATAGAAAGACATAAGACTCATGCAGGTATGAAGGGCTTATGGTTTATACTTAGGGATGAAGCTACAGATCCACTGAGCTATAAGGAAGTCACCGTAGAGGAGATACTAAAATGGGGAGACACGAAGATGACATTAAGCATGGCTCCTGCCTTCAAGGAGTGTACAGTCTATTTCTAACCTAGGCATGGGTCACTTTCTCTGACAATAGTGCCATCAAAGGGTTTCATAGCAAAACAGGCAGATTTAGTTTTTAGAGGACATAGGGATACTGTATTTTGAGGTTCCTGTGACTTGTTTCATGATATTCCCTTCTTTCTTTGGTGAACAAAGCAAGGCTGCTTTGTCCATCGCTAGGTTTGAGATACTTAAATAAGAACACTGACATTTTTGGAACGTCAGGAAGTCAGTCACCAAACCAGGCACCCTGTTGGGAATATACAGAAAGGTTAAAAAAAACAGTCCCTACTCTCAAGAAACTCATATTTTAATGGGGGATACAAGATGTAAATAACTAGGTACATAGCTGTTAGATGAGTGGATGAGAGCAATCTGAAATGGGAGGCATGGGTATCTAGGGAGACCGGTAAAGGTCTCCTGCAGAAGGCTAGATTTGAGTTGATTCTTGAAGGAAGCCAAGGAAACTAAAGAGGTGGAGGTAAGGTGTAAGAAAACTAGGAAAGTAGGAAGGGGCTAGGTTATAAAGAGCTTTAAATGCCAAATGGAGGGCTTTCCTGGACAGGCACTTTTGAAAGAGGTTCTCCTGACATGTACTCATCTCTACCTTACTGCATTGGCCTCCCTGTTCTGATTTATTATATGTTACTAGTTGGAAGTTGTGACTCATCTACCTTAAAAATAGATCTCTCTTAATGGTTAGGAATGTCACTATATATATCCAACAGGTAATTTTGAGTTTGGAAATTGAATTGATTACTTATGTTCCTTCTGTTTCTCTTTGCTATATGGTTTTTTGTTTTGTTTTTGTTTTTACTGGCAGCATGGTATAATGTATGGGTGCTGGACTTGGTGTCAGGAAGAAGTGTGCTGAAGAGACTACCTCATACTCTCATTAGTTGTATGACCCTGTGTGCTTATACTTCCCTGTCTCAGTTTTCCCATTTATGAAAAGAAGGCATCAGACACAATGACCTCCAGGGTCCCTTCTAGCTCTAGTTTAAGTTCCTATGGCAAAAAGACAGTTTTGGGATGTTTGGCAAAGGCAGATTTCTGTCCACCTGAGAAATGCACACAACCAACTCTGGTGCTTTTCAGAGACATGTGAGCATATAACCAAATGTCACCTCCTTTTAGGTTGCTCTTTAGCTATTTGAAAGGCATTTCATAGATTACTTTCTGAACCAGAGGCTCTTAATCTATTGTTTGCAAATTTGCCTTAAAATATTTGTATTTCAATATAATTGAAATTATTTGTATTTCAATGTAAAAATATTTGTATTTCAATATAATTGATATCTTATAATCCCGTGTATGTAATTTTATATATTTAAAAGAACATTATTCTGAGAAAGGATCCATTGGCTTCACCAGACTGCCAAAAGGATCTGTGATTTAAACACACACACACACACACACACACACACACACACACGCAGAGGTTAAGAATTCCTCCTCTACCCCAGGGCATCTCCAAGAAAGAGAAACAAAAGAATTATATATGATTGGTGATAAATATGCTATGGTCCCACATAGGTACTTTGGGCCATTATATTCTGAATATCTGGTCACTGTACACTTCTGGGCTGAGACCTTTATGTACTAATTAAGGACAACTGAATAAATTTCAAAAGCGTACAGAGAAAACATGTAGATTTTAGCGTCTTGGTGCCATGCATTGGTGGGAGGTTAAAATATGTACTAGGTGTAAGTGGGCTTAAGTGGAGAGTTAACAGTGTGTGGAAGAGTTGCAATTAGAGCCAAATTTCTATTCCCTTTGGTCATTGGGTGGGGTGGGATGGAAAGATGGGGAGGGTGAAGCAGGGGTTAGTGGGATATACATAAATGAAGTCCACAGTTAAGCACATCCCTCATTTTACACCAACATTTCCAACTTTTTCTACCACCCAACTTTTGACTAGAGTTACAAGTCACGAGCAGTTAACTTTATAGGCTGAACTTTTCCCCTAATCTTCCAATCTTGCAAGACTTTCAGCCCAGTGCTCTTAGATATCATCCTGGGAAGCAATTCCTGTGAACATGCATCTGAACAATTACTCCCACAGGTGCATTGGCCACAGCTACTGTAGACCCGGAAAGGAAAGTTCTTGCCCATCAAAGACCATGGCACTGTGAAGTGATTCAACACTAGAAACCAATATGATTTTTCTCAATGGAAATGACACTGAAGAAGTATTACCATCTGTTTTACTTTTGTACCCTAAGGACCATTCCATCTAACTTGTAGCTGAAACCTTCCACGTGTATTGTTTTCCCCCTTAAAATGTGAGCTCCTCAATTTTTATCCCCAGGATTTGGTGCAATGCTTTGTACATAGTAAGTGCTTGTTTTTTCATTCATTCATCTGGCTTATATAGAAGTTGAGTGTAGCCCATGACAAATGTCGCTTTTCAATGTATACCTATACCTTTTTTCCCCAGTAGAAAGATATCTCACCTTAGGGATGCAACCTATTGTTAACTTTTACTATTACTCAGACAAATGATATCTGTTTGTTCCAACAGAATCTCAGCAGGTTTTTGTCCTGAGAACATTTATTAGAACTGTTTTTTCCTTTCTGATTACTCTTTCTTAGTCCTGCCTTGGGATAACGGACCCAATGCTTCATTAATATTGTACACATTTTTAGTTAAAAGACTTTCTAAGTCTGTTACCATCTATTTTATACTTCTAAGAGTATATATAATGACTGGAATCCCACAGGTGTTAGTAATAATGCAATAGTTGGTAGCAATAACAAAAATACTTATTATTTGGTCTCTTTACTTTTTTTTAAAATCAGGTGTATGATTTCATCAGCGTAGGAAACCCCAGTGTGAAAACTCTCTTCAATAGATGAGGGATTGGCATTTTATAGTTTTAGAGATCCACCTAGGGCACTGACAGGCCAAATGATTTGCCAGGTTCACACAGTGTGTGTCAGAGACAGAATCTGAACCTAGGTCTTCTGGATGTTAAGGCCAGCCCTCGAACCATGCTGCCTCTAAAGGCTGCTTATAATTACCTTGAAACAGTAACTATTACTCTTCCTCTCTTTGGACAATTTACAACCTAGAAAAGTGGCCCTTGAACAACTGGGAATTGAACAGGTCTGACTGTGACAAGAAGGGGTCACCAGTATGCTATGGGTCTGATGCATGTAGAAAGCTCAGAAGTAACCCTGGAAGAACAACAGAAGCAGTGAGCTCCATTCTGGCCAATTAGAGACAGGAGCAATTACGCTTAATCCACTGACCCTCTGGGAACAGGTTTTCAGTCTCAATCAACACAGAAGCTGTTAGAATGCCCACTGAAGCGACCTGGGGGTGGAGTCGGGGAGACTGGTCTACAAGGGAGGGGAAGCGTGTTTCTGCAAATGTATTTCCTCTTTGCTTGTTAAATATGCCAGCAGTTTGGCAGGCAAAAATGCTGTATTCTAAGCTGATCAATCACTGAAAGCCATAGTGAGTATCCACATTACAGATGTGACTTTCACTAACCAGGGCTCCAAACCAGGGAGGCTGAAGCTGTAAGCTGTGCCAAGAAACCTCAAATAGAGGGACCAGCAGGGACAGCTGATATCATTGATGCAGCCATTCTCTCCATCCTTCGTCTTTCCAATCGTACAGGGAGCATAAGCCGACATCTGAATTTTTGGCTTTCAGAGAGGCTACTAAAACAGAGGCTGAGGGAAACAAATGACAGCTGCCCCCTTTGTAAAGGATATTGTTACCAAATAGAAGGTTCTCAGAACAGGGAAGAGCTCCCTGATTAAGTTCATGAAATGGCTTTTCGTGGCTTAGTTAGGAGCTAAACTGGTATTATAAGAATTTGCCTGTATTTGTGGCTAGCATTTGGGAATGTTTAAATCTGATTTTCTTTCTCCCTGATCTGCTTTTTTCAAAGGATCAGAGGATCACGGGTCTGGAGAAGGAAAAGTCACAGAGGAAGCAGCTGGAACCCAAACTCAAGGCCTCTGACTTTGACTTCCATGCTCTTCTCACAATACCACGCTGCCTTGAAAATATCACCAGGAAGATTACATCGGTGACACCAGAGACTGTCTAATACAGCTTGCTTATTTTACAGATGGGGAAAACTGAGTTCCAGGGAGGTTGTTATTTGACCTAGGTTACAGGTAGGATTTGAGGATGTGGGTGGCCTCTCACTCCATAGCCAATGCTTTTCCTACTATGTTATGCAGCAAGAGAAGAACCTAGAACTCCCTACAACTCCCACTTAGGGTGGGAGATGATGCTGGGAATTTCAGAGGTAGCACCAGCTGGATTATCTGGCAGGAAGTAGAGTTTCCTTCTGAATTTAACTTCGAAAAGTGACAATACATCTGTCTTGAGTTCTCAGGACCATAGCTTTATTATTTCAGAATTGGAAGTAACCTTAAAGGTTAGCTAGTTTAACCTGCTAATTTTATAGATGGGGAAATTGAGGCACAGAGCAGTTTAAATGTCTTGTCTAGTGTCACTATAACATGGGAGGGCTGGGGTTTGAATTCATGTGCTCTTGCTCCAAATCTAGCATTCCTTCCATTGCCCCACACTGACCACTGACCCCAATGTCCCTTTTTCTCTTTGTATAAAGTGTGGATTTAGAAAGGTACATGCTATTAATGAATTGGGGGGTTTGTGGCAGAATACAGTAGAGCTTTCAGGGCTCTTTCCATCAATTCAGAGCTGTACTAGGATTTGAGAACAAGCTAGAGACTGAAGTTAAATGGAATGGGGCCTGGAAAATCCATCATAAATATATCTTTTAAAGGATAACCTAGGAATAAGGTTGCTTTAGCTGACCATCTTCTAAACGATTTTCTAAATATTTGTAAGTTCGTCATGGTCTTTCAGTAAATAAATCTAATGTTGGTTTCTAGGAGTGTGTCTACTTAAAAAGGTGAGACCAATGGATGGCAGCTTCTCTTTGGATCAGCTTTTCAACTGGACTCAAATTTCCAGTCTGTAATGCCTTGGAACGAGAAAGCCTGATCTCTCAGCAGAGCAGTAACTAGTGATCTGGGCACACTGAATGAGCTTTGCAAAATGTTCCCCTGGGCAAGGGGGTCCAAGTTTTCTCTCAAATGAACTTTTAAAGGCAATTAATGCTAGAAGGGGAGAGATTCCTAGACAGAAGGCCACTTTGAGGAAGAGACCCTGGGGCACTCACTGCTCCTTAGGGAAGGGATAGAGAACCTGGGACACTGACTCTTAGAGAAGAGATAAAGGCCTTGAGACATTTCAAGGCTGCTTCCAGAGTGAGAAGGACTGAGGCAGGGTTCAGGGTAGGGTCAGGCTGGGTACCAATTCACTCTGCTTTGGGTGGATCTGAAGGAGAGAGTATCATCTGGCAGATTACCATTTAAACGAATTCCTTCTGTTAGCCAAGTTCAGTTGTTTCTATACTAATGAGCAAGATTCCTATTGTGTGTTGCCTTCCCCTGTTAGAAGGCAGACTCTCTTAATCTGTCTCTCTCTCTCTCTCTCTCTCTCTCTCTCTCTCTCTCTCTCTCCCTCTCTCTCTCTCTTTCTTTCTCTCTCTCTCTCATTTTCTTCTGGATATTTTCTTCTCTTTGACCCTCTTCTGTCCCAGTTCACCTCCCATCTGTCTGACTGCTCCTCTCAGTCTTTTGCTGGATTTTCATCCAGATCATGCTTATTAACCTTGGATGCCCCCCAAGGCTCTGTCCTGGGCCTTCTTCTCTTCTTCCTCTCTACTATTGTACCTGGTAATATATTTGGTTCCCACAGTTTCAACCTCATCTCCATTAGCTCTGCTCTGATAATGTTAGAATTCATTTGTCCAACCCTTACCTCTTTCCTGACCTTCTCTCTCACATCTCCACTTACCTATTGGACATCTCAATCTAGATATGCCCAGTCCATCCTAAACTTATCATGTCTGAAACTGAACTCATTATTTTTCCCTGCAAACCCTCCCATCTTCCTCCATCTTCCTAATTTCCATATTGTGGACAGAACCACCATCCTCTCAGTCACTTAGGCTCATAAAGTAGGTATCATCTTTAACTCCTCACTCCCTCTCACGCCCCACCCCCCCATATCCAATCAGTTGTCAAGTCCTCTTGTTTCTATCATCAAAATACTTGCTGCATATGTGCCCTTGCCTCCTCTGGCACTGCTATTATCCTGATGCAAGCCCTTATCCCTCGTGCCTGGACTACTGTGATACTGCTCTCTTCCATTCTAGTTTAGTGAACTCCACAGAGTTGTCTAAATGGTTTTCCTAAAGAGCAATCCTGATCATGTCAATTCCCTAGTAAAGAAAACAAACTCCAATGGCTCTCTATTGCCTCCAAGATCAAATATAAAATCCTCTGAGTTTTAAAGCCTTTCTTATCCTGCCCAGTATTTTTCCCTGTATTCTGATATCTTACCTTGCCCCTCCTCACTCCTCTCTCCTTTGTTCCAGTGACACTGGCCTGGCTGTTCCTCAAAGAAAACACTGAATCTCCTGATTCCAGGCATTTTCACTTACTATCCCCAAGCCCGGAATGCGCTCCCCCCCTCACCTCCACCTCCTGGGTTCCCTGGCTCCCTTTAAGTCCCAGTTAAAATTCCACCACCTACAGGAAGCCATTCTTGATCCTCCTTAACGCTAGGGCCATCTATCTATAAATTATCTCTAATTTGTCCTGGATAAAACTTATTTGCACATAATTTTTGTAATTCTCATTAGAATGTGAGCTCCTTGAGGGCAGGGACTGTTTTTTATCTTTCTTTGTATCCTCAATGTTTAGTGGCACTTAAGACAATTCTTACGGACTGACTGACAGACCTCTGACTCCAGAGGCTGGAATCCTTCCACTATACCATGATAATTGTTCCTTTCATTTTCAGAGTTTAACCATAGTCTGCCCTGGAAGTTTAAGATTTTCTGAAATGGGTTCCCCTGAAATATCTTTGGGAAAGACTTCATTTCACATGAATTCTTATATAAGTAAAAAACAAAACAGGTACAGCTAGGTCCTGATTAGTGCCAATGATGTATCCCTTGAAGTAGTCACCCGTATTTGAATTTGCAACATTTGCAGTTGAATTATGTAAGATGTGGTAAATGGTTCAAGACCAATGAAAACATGAGTGCAAATGTGAATGATGCAACCACTTCATGGGATTCATTATTTGTGCTAATAGGGGCCTAGATGTCTTCTGTTGTTTAGCTTGGTAGAATGTCAGTTCCTTGATGTCAGAGACTGCTTTATTTTTGTCTTTATATCTCTAGTGATTAACACAATGCTTGCCACGTAGTAGGGGCTTAATAAAGATTTGTTGAATTGGAATGGTTATGACTCATTTGAATATTTCTACAACCCAAATGATATCAAGTGATTATTGTGGGAATTCACAATTCTTTTAGGATTTGGGGAGAAGGTGGATGCAGGATACTCACTTTCATAAATATAGAAACTACCACCAATCCATTTGGACTTTTTGCAGCCTCTGTGACGTTTGTATATAACTCATGGTTATAGTGGATTAGCTGAACCTGGCAGGAGAGATGAAAAAAAACAAACAAACAGTGGCATTAAAAAGGGCATCATACATCACATTCATGGGGATCAGCAGCAATGCATGTTGTAGATGATTAGAAACAAAGTCTTTTTTAAATGAGGGGATTTCATGGGAATTAAGGGCTCCATTTTTAAAAATTTTTACAAAGGTTTTCTGGTAACATGCATGATTTTAATAACCCCAGTGACCATCTGGCTCTGCCTGGCCCCAACCCAGGATGTCTCCTCTAAGCTGTTAGTAAGTGAATTTCCTGGGGGCTGGTAGGCTCTCTGAGCTATAACAGCAGCTGGCACTGGTATCACAAAATGCTCTTCACAGTAATAGGGACAAACCAGGAGTTGTAAGCTAGGGAGGCAGCCTGGTGAGCTGGTGAGCTGCTGAGACTACAAAGGGAGAGAGAGGGGAAGAAGGAAGGGAGATAGGAAGGAGGGGGAAAAGGAGGGGGGGCAAGGGGAGATAGAGAGACAGAGACAATCAGAGAAAGAAAAAGCATGAGAAACGGACAGATACAGATAGTGAGACAGAATAAGAGAATGAAAGAGAGAGAATCAGAGAAAAAAAGAAAATAGAGAGAATAAAAGAGAGAATGAGAAAAAGAAAGATCTCAGTCTTATAATGTTTCAACCTAGAGGGAATAATTTTGTTTTTTTTAGCAGCTCCACACCCTGAGTTTAAACTTTTGCTTGGCCCATCCAATACGTCTCACCCGTAGCTCTGTCAATTGTTGAACCTATGCTCATTGCCAAAGGAGAGAGGAAATGTATTGATCCTTGTCCAAAATATTTTAGAAATTAAAAAAATTAAAAACGAAAAGCCAGTTAGACAATGAAACAGTATAAACAGTCTCCAAATAAATTATTTTTGAGGTTCAAATTTTTGATTTCAGTGGTGTGGGGAATTCCCAGGGAGAAAATTCTCTCCACCAATTCAGATTGCCTCTTGTTCTGCAACTTGTAGTTTTAGAGAATTGCAGAGGATCATCTACTTAAAGCTGGAAGAGACCTCGGAGGCCACCAAATCTAACTCCCTTTATGTGATAGATAAGAGTCAAACAGCTAGTGTGTGAGACAGGATTTGAACCCAGGTCTTTTTGACTCTGAGGCCAACTTTCTATCCACTACAACATGATGTTTTTATTACTCTGGCTCTGACACTCCACTGATCAACAAGTTCTTTGAAGAATTCTTTGGTAACAATGCAACTTGATTGAAGATTTTTTGATATCTGAGTAATCATTTGCTGAAGGAGGATAGAACTCTGAGCAAAGGAATACCCTGGGTATAGTGGAGTTCTTAGGGATGAGTGAGGGAGGGAGAGCCAAGAGTCTTCTCTGTGCTCAAAATAATCCTATTTATTTTAATTAACTAAATCAATTAATTAATTAAACCAATTATTTCATGAGTTTTGCCAATGGAGCGAGATGGTAGTAAGGTGATTGTTGTGTTTTTGGAAGAGAAACTCCACTTGGGGAATGAAGCTTACTCTCTGGTGAGAACAGTGACTCTCCAGGGATTTATCATACTCATCCTTTTCCAACAGGCAACCTGGGGCCTGCATTCCTCCCCTGGAGTATTTCCATGGGTAAAGAAGCAGCTCCCTTGTAAGTCATGCAGTGTGAAAGGAGTGTAGAGGCCCTGGGGGGTGCTGCGGCTTTCCCCTCCAGTGCCTAGACAGTTTCTAAATGAGAGGCAAAATGTGTACCTAATGACGTGCGCAGATGATCTGTGACAACCCTCCCAGCGCACTTGAGCAATTGCAAATATATTAAAGAGCGACTTAGAAGTTTCAACATAGTCTGAGAATTGGACTGTAAAGAGAAGGCAGTTCAAGGGATTTCATGGCCCCAAAGTGACACTTCTCTCTGACATTCCAGCCAGAGTAAGAGTATGAGAAGATCTACAGGGCCATGGACCACTTCTTCTAAGGTGTACAGATGTACACTGCACTCAGCAAGACCTAAATCTTTGAGCTGTTCTTTGAATTCAGATAAAGTGACCTGGGGTATTCATAAGAGAGGGGGTGCGGGTCAGAAAACCTGACCCTCTGCTTCAGCTCCTGATTTTCAACTTAAGGAAGTCATTTAATCTCTCTGATCCTCATTTTTTCTAGCTGTAAAACTGGGATCATAGATTTAGAGATGAAAGGAGGGAACCAAGTCTAACCCACTCATTTTATAGATCCAAGTCCTTTTATAGATGAGACAATTAAAGCCCAGAGATGGGGAGCCCCTTGTTCAACATCACTCTGGGAGTACGTGGCCCATCTGGGACTTGGGTCCTCTGAGTACAAACCCACCATTCTGTCTACTGTGCCATGCAGTTTCTTCTCATATGATGATGCGAGTGTCTTCTCCTTTGAGAATTCGTTCACCTACTCTTTACATCTTATGCACACTTAGACTGTCATGAATATCAAATGATACTGTGTATAATGAAGTAATGATACTATCTGTGTTTTGTAACTGAAAAATTCTATGAAACATGTGAGTGCATAGACAGTGCAATCATAGACCTGTGATTTTATTATTATAGAGTACTTCCTGTGTGGAAACTCCCTCTATTGATACATGCCAGGCACTTGTCTACAACTTATAGTTCTAGAATATTGGTTCAGATATTGAAAAATTAAGTGAATTTCCTACAGTTAGACAGCTAGTATATATTAGGCAGGTCTAAAATCCACATCCTCCTGACTTCAAGGCCAACTCCTATTATACCATGTTGCCTCTCTATAAAAATAGAAACTAGTGTTAGTAACATTACTTATGGCTAGGAGTCCCATGGATTTTTGAAATGCTAATACATATTTAAATTTTTCTATCCTCACTTTTAGATTCTTAAAGATGTTGGTTTATGGTCTGTATGTTACACTTAACTTCTCCATGGAATCAGTCACAAGTCTGAAGCAAGGTTCAACCAAGGCCTAGACACCTCTATTAGATAAAACACAATCTCATAGTGGAACTGGGGGATCAGGAAAAGGTCTTTTGTAGAAGTTTTTAAGCTGAGTTTAAAAGGAAACCTGGGTTCTAAGAGCTAGAGTCGAAGATGCTGAGTATTCTGTAAATTGACGGGGAAGGAGAAAAATAACTTAAGCAAACACAAAGAGATAGCAGAGGAGTGTTATATGGGAGTTACTTTTGTTGTTGTCCCGTGCGGTTGTTTTCAGTTGTGTCCAACCTTTCGTGACCCTATTTGGGGTTTTCTTGGCAAAGATGCTAGAATGTTTTGCCATTTTCTTCTCCAGTTCATTTTATAGATGAGGAAACTGAGGCAGAACAGGGTAAAGTGACTTGCCTAGGGTCACACAGCTAGTAAATGCCTGAGGCTGGATTTGAACTCAGGTCTTTCTGACTCCAGGCCTGGCACTCTAGCCACTCTATCCAATGCACCGCCTAGCTGACCCTGGGAGGAACACAGGTTTTAATGAGTAGATTGACCACTAAGGGATGAGCTTTTTGGAAATGGCAACTTAAGAAAGAAAGAAAATTACAAAATCACCCTCAATCTTGTAAGATTCTCTTCCATTTCTGTAGTTGTGATAATGGAATAGCAAAAAAGACAACAGAGGGCACTAAAAATCACCTAGTTTTTTAGATTGTCTGTAATCATTAATTCTATGATACCTATGAATCAAATGTTTAAAGTATTGTGTTCCACTTTCCTAGTTAAATAGGAAAAATACCGTAGCTACAGATGTAAAATTACCAGGGAAAGGGGGTACCATGGACAACCCCCAGGGCCAAAATGTAAGAGAGCAGCACAAGGGAGCCCCATGAGTCAGGATTGCTTGCGGGGTAGAGGAGGCAGGGCGCCTGAGACCTTCCTTATGCCCTCTCAGGCCCAGCTATGACCGCTTGCCACAGGGCTCCTGCAGTCTCAAGGAATAATTTTTCTAGTGAAGGGAAGAGATAAAGATACATCAGGGAACAACACAAAGTCTTACAAGGCACAGTGGGAGAAACACACACACACACACACACACACACACACACACACACACACACACACACACACACACGAAGAGAGCCATGGCCTGCTTATTTTCCCATCAATGTATTTCTCGGTCCATCACCATTGGCTTGGCAATGTCAATTACAGTTCTAGCAGCTGCTGCTTGCATAACAAACACTCCTACTTTGTCTTTCATCACACCTGGGAAAAAAAGGAAGCTGCAGATGTTTCTACCCAGATCAGATATGGATCTAGGTTTGGGAAGCTGGGTCACAGGGGAAATACTTTTTGACATGACAAGTCTTTTTCATTAGGAGTGTCAATTTGCAAGTGCCCTACAGACATTTACTATATGGTTACATTTCTTGACATTTACTGTAGGATTTTTAAGGAAAATTCTGTAATTCAAATACTGTTTCATTCAGAATTTGTGATAATTCATTCAATGGAATATAAGCTTCCTGAAGGCACAGTCTTCATGCCTGTCACACAGCAGATACTTAAGAAGTGTTTGTTGAATTGAATTAATTAATGTGGTCAATCTTCAGCTTTCATGGAGGTAACATTCCTAAAAAGGGATGCAAAAGTTAAGAAAAAACCATGAATGTTGATATGGTGAGCCTATGGGAAATAGGGGGTTACATTCCCACAACCACCAAAAACTGTAACCTTTCACTAGAGACTGCTGAAAATACACATTTCTGCATACAATTCTTTAGAGCAAAACATGAATTCTGATAATATGTACTTTTTTGTAATACAGTGACCATGAAATAACCCGTAGAATGCAGTACAAAAAATAAAATTGGTAACATGCAAAACGTTTTTTCTCACTAGTAATTCCCGAGAATTTTGTGGCCTTTTGTGCTAATATCTCAATTAAAAATACTGATTTCAGATAATATTAACTTTTCATAATATTTGAAAACTACAGTACCATAAATACTGTACAGCAAATACAATTCTTACACTAAAACCATTTTTTAAGCATAGATCTTACCATCTACTGTGTCAGATGGTGATGTGAAGACTGTATACTACGCTGCTGGAAACCTCTCTACCTTGACTGCTGTCTGCAAACCAAGGGAGAGATTGCTGGGACTTTAGTCACTGCTGTTAGAAGATGTTGAGATTGGTGAGGTCTCTGACACGCTGTCCTTCACAGCTCATGGATGGCATTGGAGATTGTGAAAGATGCACCAGCTTGAAATGATATATCCTAGTAGGATACCAGCCACTCCACAAATTTGTGCATTTGCCTCTCATTTTTTTTCTCTACTGCGCATGGCCACGAGTGTAGTGAAAACAAGGTTACTGATAAAATCATGTGAATGCTTAAAGTCAGGAAAGTTAAACTTGTGAGGATTGACTATATTTGGTTACCTTTTCTTGGGCTGCTGCATGCACTTGAAAGCAATACAATTACCTGAAACCCCTCCAGAGTGAATTCTAGGTCATGGAGATGTTTGAATAGAGAGAGGATGACCACTTGGAGAAGGGTGGTATTGTAGAGGAATTTCTACTCAGGCATGAATTGTACTAGATGATCCCAGAAGTTCCTTGCAACTGTGACATTTTTTTATTTGATTATCTCACTGTTCTCTAATTCAGACATGCCTCCTCTCAAAGTGATTAGGCTTTGTTAAGGTTGGCCAATGCTTCTCTTTATCTATTTTTACTTTAGAGAAAGAACCAGAGTACCCCATGCCTTATTCTGAATTCCAGGCCAAGGGTGATGATGGTAGAGGAGAAGGAATAGTTCAGTATTCCTCACAACAGGGCAAACAAACAGCTAAGACACAAAGTGCTTTGCACCTACTAGATTCTTAATACACATTGTAAATGTTTGTTGATCCATGGCATTCTCTGTACGTTACGTGGAATTGGGACTGAGGAGGGCAAATGAAGATGGGCTTCTGGTGTTGAGTTAATTATTACGGTCCCCTAAAGGGGACAGACAAATGCCAGTATTTATGCAATAACATAGAGTAAGGAAAAGAGGCAAAAGGTTCAAATGGGGATCCAAAGGAGCTTGAAAAAAGAGGGTGGGTTACATTAGGAGCTAGGGTTTCTCAGGAATACCAGAATCCAAAGGGCTGAGATAGACATGAAAAATCCTAGGGCCAGGATAGAGATTTTACACTAGGGAGGTTGGCCAAGGCACAGAAAGCACGCTACCAGGATTATTGGCAAAGAGATTGTTGATGCAATGCAAATCCTTAAATCTTTGGCCTATTCTGGAAGCAGCATGCATTCTGTGTCTCTCCACTGCTCTAACTTGTAAAGGTCATGGCTAGGCTTGCTATGTTACCTCCCACCCCTCTTCTGCTCTTTCTCCCCACCAAACACATACAGTACTGTGAAGCTTGGATACATAGACATAGGGACCAACTCTCCTTGATTAACCCTGGATCTCATTATCTGGGTAGTGGCCATGAGCCCAACACAAGGGAAACCAGCAGTAACCTGATTTCTCCATAACAAATTATTTGTGGAAATCTTTGATGATTGGCCAGGAAGATCTCTATTAAGCCAACAGGCCAGGTTGAAAGGAAAGTTTCCAAAGAGACAGTAAAGCCTCTTCAAAATAACTCAGATACACAGGAGAGCCAACATATTGAATTGTATTCCATTTCTCAGAGCTTTTATAATTAATCATCATGCAGTTATTAAGTGCCTACTATGTGCCAGGCACTGTAGTAGGCACTAGGAATACAAAGATGAAATAACACAGCATCTTCCCTCAAAGAGCTCACCTTACAAAGAACGAGTTCTCATTTATTTGAGATAAGTGAGTCACCAGTCCCTGATGGACGGGGATTGATTGCCTCTTATGCTGCGGGAGCCCTGCAGGGTTGCCACCATTCAGGTCTAGTGGTGCAAATCCAAGTTCATGTTTTTTCAGCATTTGGCTCTGTCAGCAGAAGTCAGTGAATTCATGAGGAAAGTGACTGCTCAGGTTAGCCTCATTACCTGAGGACATCCTCATGCAGTAAGGTTGTAGAAGACACAATGTGGCTCAAGGAACACTGAACCAAGATATTCCTGCCCATGTCATCCATGAACCAAAGATTCAGCTAGAATCCTCAAGGTTATCTTTTTTCTTTTTCTGGTGGCAGGGGGTGTGGGGAGCTATTGAATAATGACCTCTAGAACTTATATACAGTTATCTCTTCCACATTGAGACTTTCCCCATCGTGGTTTCACTATATTGTGGGTGAGCATAAGAAATTAAGTGGGAATTTTTTGGGAGTTTTGCAGGAGCTGTAAATGACACATGAAGGCCAGAGAATGACACAGAGCGTATGACTAAATATTTAACCCAAATTTTACAATAAGGTACTGTAAACACCCCATAAAAGAAAATAAAAAATTCAGACATTCTGTGGCACCAAGGGAGGGCCAAAAAATTTTACTCAGATTTTCCAGATTGTGGGATCACCATGACCCTAAATCCCATGATGTGGAAGGATTAAATGTAGTGATTTAAGGTTTGCAAAGTACTTTACAAATATTATTTTATTTGATCCTCAGAACAACGTGGAAGGCAGATGCTGCTATTATCCTCATTTCTAACAGATGAGGAAAGTAAGGCATACAGCAGCAGTTAAGAGACTTGTCCATAGTCACACAGGTAGGTAATATCTGAGGCAGGATTTGAGCTTGGGTCTTCTTGACTTCAAATCCACACCTACTGACACCTAGCTGCTTCTTGGAAAGTACTTTAAAACACCATGTGTTATTTGACACAGACCCATTTTTTAAAAAAATTATTCTTAAACTACCTTTAATTCTTTCTTTCTTTTTAGTTTTCAACATGCCTTTTATAAGATTTTGAGCTCCAAATTTTTTCTCCTTCCCTCCCTCCCCTCTGCCTCCCCAAAATGGCAAACAATCTGATGTAGGTTAGCATATACAACCATATTAAACATATTTTCACATTAGTCATGTGGTGAAAGAATCAGAATAAAAGGGAAAAACCAGGAGAAAGAAAAAGACAAAAAATGAAAATAGTATGCTTCAATCTGCTTTCAGACTCCATAGTTCTCTCCCTGGATGTGGAATGGACTTAGATCATTGTATTGCTGAGAAGAGCTAAGTCTATCATAGTTGATCATCACACAACCTTGCTGTTACTATGTACAATGTTTTCCTGGTTCTGCATACTTCACTCAGCATCAGTTCATATACGTCTTTCCAGATTTTTCTGAAATCTTTCTGCTCACCAGTTCTCATAGCATAGTGGTATTCTATTACATTCATATACCACAACTTGTTCAGTCATTTGTAATGTTAATGAAATAGGAAGATCTTCCCTGTCTATTAATAATCCTATATGACCATTTGTGTTCAATCACAGCTGTGATACATCATAAGTCACATAGAGTCCATTGGGGGAGGAACTTGCCTAAGGAGGAGCTTGTTTATGGGGAGGCTTGCTTGCAGGAAGGCTTTCATACCTTTTGGTACTAAGCTAATTAGACACTGACTCACGAGGGTTGTGATGCCTTCCAGCTCTGAGCCTATTAGCCAAAAGTGTATATATATTCTCAGGTGAGACTTTGCTTTGGGGGTTCCTTTATGAGAAGGACCTTTTGATTCCCTGGACAGGACTCTGAGTAGCCATTTGTTCAGAGCCCCCTACCACTCAGATGTATCTGTGATCCCCTGATACAATGGTATATGTAGGTGGTTGTATTACTTTGATCGGACAGCTGGAGCCCTGCCTGTTGGTCTTTGTGTTATTTTCTGTGCTTCTGTTTTCTCCACATTCAGGGTGTTTACCTTTCCCCTGGACTAGTGAATGTAATTAAACATTGTTGACCCCTTAAAGTTGCCTTTCCTTAAAGAAAAGCAGATCAAAGAACCTGTGCTAACAGGCCATCCTGGGTGTGCCAAGGTGCTTGCTGTTATACCATTCCCCAACTCATGGGCATCTTTGCCACCACAAAAAGAGCTGCTATAAATATTTTTTGTACATGTGGAATAGGCCCATATTTTTAAAAAAAATCATAGAACCTAGGAATTTTGAGAAACATGGCCTGTTTCTCTGCAAAGACTTTGATGGAAAACCTTTCTTTCATTCTTACTAGTTATGAGACTCTAAGCAAGTTCCTGGGCCTCAGTTTTCTCACTTGTAAAAATAGATATAAACATACCCATATAGTGGTTAGGAGTGCTGGACGCTACATGTTACCACCCTGTGAGCCTCACCTTCTTCACTTGAAAAATGAAGATAACATTACTTGCAGTATTTACATTGCATAGTTGTTGTGAGGCTCAGATTAGAGATTGTACATATTGTATGTCAGTTAATTGTTTTTACTGCTACATCTCTGAGTGAGTGTACGGGAAGCACTTTTGAAAATGGCTAATTGCAAAGTGCATTGAAATGCATTATTACCAACCTCTTAGTTTCAAAGGTGAGAAAACTCAAGTCCTCAGAGAAGGGGATTGACTTTGGGGTTTAGGGTGTGTTCTCAATAATTTTCACACAACAAGTCATATTTGTATTTTTATCTGGTCCTGTGATTTCACTGGCATAGGGAACTTCTATAAGGACATTTATTTCATGTGGGTCAGCAACTGGTCTCTAACTTGTAGTTTTTGGGACTTGCCTGGAGGCATTGACATGTTTAAGTGGCTTGCTCAGGGTGAGGTCTTAAACTCAAGTCTTCTGGGCTCTCACTATACATAACCTACATGAGAAGGACAGATTGAGGCCCAGGGAATTCAGTAAGAAGGTAGCTCCTTATCTTATGTGGTGATTTAAAAATAAGAGATCTGAACCATTTCTGTGACTCTCCCTCTTAGTAATCTTCTTCAATGATGGCTAGAAAATCAATGTTCAGAATGATAGGAATTAGTTAATCAATCATTCAACAAGCCTTTGTTAAGCACTTACTTTGTGCTAAGCATTGGGCAAAAGAAAGGCAAAAACCAAAAAACCAAACCAATCCTTGTCCTCAAGAAATATACATTCTAATGAGGGAGGCAACACATCAATAAATACATACATGTCTAAACAAATAAGTAAATGAATGAATAACATTTTTGTTCTTTCTTTATGCTGATGATCTAATTTTATGCCTGAATAATATATTATACTTTTCATAGTGTTTGTTATATTGTTTCGTGCAAGTTCTGTAAGATTGGGCTCTCTCTCTCTCTCTCTCTCTCTCTCTCTCTCTCTCTCTCTCCCTCCCCCCACCCACTCCCTTCCCTTCCTCCCTCTGTTTCTCTGTCTTTTTCTCTCCTTTCTTCCTTCTGGCTCTCTACCTTCCTCCCTCCTTCTGTCTGTCTCTCCCTTCCTCCCTTTCTCCCTGTCTCTGTCTGTTTGTTTCTGTCTCTGTTTGTCTCTGTGTCTCTGTTTGTCTCTGTGTCTCTGTCTCTCCATCTCTCTGTCTCTGTCTCTGTCTCTGTGTCTCTCTCTATCTCTCTATCTCCCCTTCCCTTCCTCCCTCTGTTTCTCTGTCTTTTTCTCTCCTTTCTTCCTTCTGGATCTCTACCTTCCTCCTTCCCTCTCTCTCTTCCTTCCTTCCTGCCTCCCTCTCTCCCTCTGTCTCTGTGTCTGTCTGTCTCTGTCTTTCTCCCTTCCTCCCTCCCTCTCTCTCCCTCCCTCTGTCTCTGTCTCTGTCTCTCTCCCTCTCCTTCCATCCATGTCTTTGTCTCTCTTCCTTCCTCCTTCCCTCCCTTCCTCTGTTTCTGTCTCTGTCTCTGTTTGTCTCTGTGTCTCTGTCTCTGTCTCTCACTGCCACTGTCTCTCTGTCTCTCTCTCATATGCTCTAGTTCAGCATCACAGACTGCCTATTAGACATTTCCAGATGGATGTCCTGTGGGCATCTGAAACTCAACATGTCTGAAACAAAACTCATTATCTTTTCCTCAAAAATCTCCCACCAATCCTTGCTTCTATGTAGGGCACCTGCATCCTTTCAGCCCCTCAGGTTCATAACTTGGACTCACCCTTGCCTCTTTAACTTCCCTCACTGTATATATCCAATTGGAGAAGGAAATGGCAAACCACTCCAGTATCATTGCCAAGAAAACCCCAAATGGGGTCACAAAGAGTTGGACATGACTGAAATGATTGAGCAATAACACCATCTAGCCAATCAGTTGTTAGGTCTTAACTATTCCATTTCCACAGTTTCACTTTCCCCATGCCCATGGCCACAGCTTGGTTCAGGTCCTCATCGAACTCTCACCTAAACATTGCAATAGCCTTTTATTTTATTTCTCTGCCTTAAGTCTCTTTCCCTTCTAACTTGTCCTCTAAACAACTGCCAAAGGGACATTCCTAAAGCATTTCGCTGACTATGATGTTCCCCTGATCAGAAACCTTTGGTAGTTCCCAACTGCCTCTGTGTTTAAAAATTCATACTCTTCTGTTTGATAGTTCTCACTCTTCACAGTCTGGCTCCAGCCTACCTTTTGAGGTTTATTTCAAATGACTGCCCCTTGCATACTTTACATTCTAGCCATACTGGCTTATTTGCTGTTTCTTGCAAATAACATTCCATCTCCTGTCTTTGTGACTTGGGACACAGGTGATTTACCCTTACCTGGAATGTCCTCCCTCCTTATCTGTGCCTCACAGAATTCCTGACTTTCTTCAAAGCCCAACGAGTGTGCCATTTTCTACATGTGACTATTTTTTTGAGGGGGGCAGGGCAATTGGGGTTAAGTGACTTGCCCAAGGTCACACAGCTAGTAAGTGTGTCAAGTGGCTGAGTGCGGATTTGAACTCAGGTCCTCCTGACCTCACAGCCGTTGTTCTACTCACTGCTATTTTTAATCCACTGGGCTCTAGCACCCCTGAAGGTTCTTTGTATATGTCTTATATTTAATTATATATATTAATGACTTGTTTCCTCCAATGGAATTAAAGCTCCTTGGGGGCAGGGATGTTTACTTTTGTCTTTTCACCTCCAGGGACTAGAATGGTGTCTTACACCTAGCTGGCATTGAATAAATGCTTATTGATTACCTACCAGTTAACTTAGTCTGTATTAGTCAATATATAAACTAAAAGATATTTTCTACCTTGCTAACACTCAAAACAGTGCTCTGTACACAATGGGTGCTTAATAAATGCCTGTCAAAAGACAACTAGAGCGCATCATGGTTAAGTGACTTGCCCAGGATCCCATCTCTAGAGAAGATGGTAGTGATTCTTAATTTAGTTTTCTTTCCCAAGGTAGGTTATAGATTTTAATCTTGACTCTTCCACTTTTATTTCAATTCAAGAACTTTTAGTAAATGTTTCCCATGTACGAGGCACTGCACTAGCCCCATGATCTTTGCAAGTCAGAACATGTACGTGTATCAGTTATCTGGGGATAATAATGCCTCAGCCTATATTTCTCTTATTGACAGATGTCTATGATGTTCTGTTTATAAATCCCAAACGAGGTATTAGAGAGATTTGTGCTTGCTGATGAGTTTGCTGTCATTATGGAAGAGGTCCAGGGCAGATTCCAAGTGGAGGATAGAATTTTCATGGGTGATGAGGACCTCCAGATCCTCTTGCATTATGTTGATGGCATTATGTTGATTAGATCAAACCCTGGAAAACTGCAGTGCTGTCCAGATGAAATCCATAATCGCTTGAAAGAGTTTGGCTTAATTATCCAAACAAGACAAAGCAAGTGGATAATAACATCTAATATTCAAACCATACAGTTGTGTATTATGTTGAGGTGGTCAATCTGCATATATATTTATGTCGTCTTGGAAAGAATGCCAATGGATAATAAACTGGGCCCAGGACTGAACAGGAGGAGAGTATGCTAGATTGTTTTTGGGAAATTTTATGTAGTTTTTTAAAAAATGATCTCGATTTCTTTTCTTAAACAAAAGTCTATTTTTAAACATCAATGTTCTTCCAGTGATGCCATATGACTATAAAGCATAGAAAACTACAGATTCTGAAGAATTCAAGCTGCAGATTATCAAAAAGGGACTATAGAGACACATGCTGGGCTTACATGAATAAGCTGTAACTTATTACTTTAAAAATGTTTTATTGATGCTCTTTTCTCCTTCTTATGTCACTTCTCAGTGACAACTCAGCATAATGTAATCTTCCCTTACAAGAAATAACAAGAGTAAAGTATATCAAAACAATGGCTACGTTTGAGAAAGCATATCTTACTTGGAACCTACGATCAACCACCTCTCCACTGAAAGGTGGGAAACTTGCTTTATCTTCAATCCTCTGGAGGATTGGTCAAGCTGTTTATATACAGGCTGTTCCTAAAGTCTGAACACAAAGGCGAAAATGCATATTTTCAAGAAATGAAATGAATGAAATTTTCGACCACATTTTATTTAATTGGAATATTAACAAATAACATCTTTGATATGATTTCCACCTTGCTTTGCAAGATTCACGTGAACTTGATGCAATAACTCCAAGTTGCTGTCAATTTTCCTATGGGTCCAGACTTTAGGGACACCCTGTATTACCAATGAAGAATCTTGCAGAAGTGGCATACAATATGTTATCAAAGAAACATTTGGCCAGAAAAGGAAGAGAGCTAGACATGTAGTAAGACTAAGGGATAACTGATTGCATACTCCATTGAGTATGTAATATAGGGCAGCTAGGTGGTGCAGGGGATAGAGTACTGGACTCATCTTCCTAAATTCAAATCCAGCCTCAGATACTTACTACCTGTGTGACCCTGGACAAGTCACTTAACCCTATTTGCTTCAGTTTTCTCATCTGTCAAATGAGTTGGAGAAGTAGATGGTAACCTGCCCCCCCCCACATCTTTGCCAAGAAAACCCCAAACGGGGTGATGAAGAGTCAGGCATGGCTGAAAAGTGACTGAACAACAACAGATAGTTCATTGATATCCTTGCCATGCCAAGATGCCTAGAACAAGGACAAAAACAAACAAACAAACAAACAACAAAAGACTCTACCAAAATATAGCTAAATCCAATCTACTTCCTGTTTTTGTATGGCCCACTAGCTAAGAATGGTTATTACATTTTAAAGTTTTATTGTATTTAAAAATATAAAGCGATTCTTGGCTCAGGCAGATAGTAGGATAGATTTGGCCTTCCTGCCATAATCTGCCAACCCCTAATTTAAAGGAAGAACCCCCAAATGATGGTTGCATCCTTTTTGGAGGATTTATAGGAGGACCCAGGCAAATGTCACACAGAATGAGAAGGCCTGGATGGATCCTTATCCGGATCCTTGGAGAGAACATCCTCATTGAGAGATCGTGAAACTCTTTGAAGTATCGAAGTGAAAACATGCCCACTGTTGTTAAGATAAATATTGGATCATCTAATAGCCTTGTAAACTTCAAAGCCATTGCAGACATAGGGCCTGCTTATTGCCATACAGGTAATATTCATTTTTTCCCCATTAGAAATAAAAGAACTAGGAGGAATGACTTTTGATACATGGAAGGAAGCTCCATTTGCTGCTGGAGCCACATTGCTTTTATTTATAGAAAGTCATTAACACATTTTTAGCTATGTGTAAAAGCACACACAGAGTCTGCAGAGAAGCACACAGTTTGATGTTTACCAGCTGCTACTTCCCTGCCCCTAGGTTTGGCAATTATCACTATTCTGCCTCGGTGCTGATGAACTCCTAAATTTCAAAACATCGGAATGCCAATTATTGCTACAAATCAAAGTCATCTGCCTGTGATTATTTTGACCTCAGTTGCTAAACAAAATCTAACTCTCTTAAGAGCCTACAATGGGACCTGTTTTTGTCCCTAAAAAGGCAAAAACTTTTTAAAAAAAAACATAATAGCATCTGGATTTTGGAACTAAGTGGTCAAACGGTTGTTTTTGGTTTTTTGTTTGTTCAGTGGTTTCGGTCATATCTGATTCCTTGTGATCCCATTTGAGTTTTCTTGGCAAAGATACTGGAGTGGTTTGCCATTTTCTTCTCCAGCTCATTTTACAGATGAGGAAACTGAGGCAAACAGGGTTAAGTGACTCGCCCAGGGTCACAAAGTTAGTAAGTGTCTAAGGCTGGATTTGAACTCATGAAGATGAGTCTTCCTGATTCTAAGCTCAGTGCTCTATCCACTGTGCTGTCCTTTTACTCTGCTGCCTATGTGCAAAATACCAAACTAAAAGCTGGAGACACAAATATAAAAACTAGATAGTTCTTGGTCTGAAGGAGTTCACCTTCTAAAAGGAAGAGACATATAGGAAGTTTTGCCTGCAAATCAGATGGTTCTTTAGGGTGCAGCAGTAAAACTGATGGTAATATATCTTATTTTAAATAATTTCTTTTAAAATTTAATTTAAATTTTCATTTAGCAAACATTTATTTTCTCTCCTTGTCCCCCTTTTTCCTATCATTGGAGAAAGAAAAAAGAAAACCAAACAATTGCAACAATTGTGCATAGTCAAGAAAACAAATTTCCACATTGGCCATGTCCAAAAACATCTCATTCTGAATCTCGAATCCCTCACTTTTCTGTCAGGAGGGAGGTAGCATAATTTCTTCTTTGGTCTTCCAGAATCACAGCTGGTCATCATTTTGATAACTGTTCTTCAGTCTTTCAAAACTGGTTGTCTTTGCTATATTGGTGTTACAGTTTATATTGTTCTTAATTTGCTCACTTCACTTTGCATCAGCAAAATCTTCCCAGATTTCTATGAAACCATACTTTTTATGGCATTGTACAATTCCGTTACATGTATATACCACTGAATATTATTCCACAAACCTGAAGAAAGAAAGATAATGGCTCTGCTGGGGGCAATGGGACTTGGGGAGGTGGGGTAGAATTGTATTGGTTTTACTTTTGTGGGAGGAAAGATAGGAAAAGGACCTTGAACCCTGGATATTCTGGTCAGTGGCCTAACATCATGGAAGGGAGTGACTTGCCTGTTCTTAGACAGTCACTCTTTTCATTCCTATGCATCCTCAGAAGAAACATGCAAACAAAATCATACCATGGAGAGGACAAAAGACTAGAAGAAGCCGGACAACTTGTCCAGATGACTAACCTTCTGACCAAGAAATATGAGACTAAGGATACCTTAAGTCATCTCCTTGCTGGCCATAATATACATATAAAAGGCATAAAAACAATCGGTTGGGCTGAGACCTGGAAAAGACCTTAACATAGAAAGACCAAGGTCACTCACTGCATTCTGGGCCATTGCCAGTTGTCTTGACCTTTGTCTTGCCATTGGACTTTTATGACTCTGGACAAGAGAATGAGGCTTATGCTTTTTCACATCTTGTCCCCTCACTTATATCCAATTCCTATACAAGTCAAGATGTTACCCTTGTGATGTCCTTGGTCCTCTTTGAGAACAAAGGACAAACGACAACAGTTCTACAAAAAAAATCCCACATCTCTGTTTCCAGAGATTAAACCATTTGAGAGCACCAAGGACTTTAATGGTGAGAATTTTCTTTTTTGGGTCTTCAGTAACCTATGGTTTCTGACAAGAGGGGACATTGTAACACCTGAAGAAAAGTGAACAAGTCACATCTAAAAAAGGGCTGATCCCTGGACCATGACTTTAAGAACCAGGTTGGTTTTTTTTTTCAGTTTTTGTCTAACTCTTCATGACACCATTTGAGATTTTCTTGGCAGAGATAATGGAGTAGTTTGCATTTCCTTTTTCCAGCTCATTTTACAGATAATGAAACTGAGGCAAACAGGGTTAAGTGACATACCCAGTTGTCACACTGCTTATAAATGTCTGAGGCCAGATTTGAACTCATGAAGATGAGTCTTCCCTACTCCAAGCCTGGTAGTCTATCCACTGAGCCATCTAGCTATTCTTGGTGTTCTGAGGCTTTGAATCTGTTCTCAGCAGTGGCATGCAGGTCTTATCCAAGGACCAGCCTACCTCAGTTCAGAGGGTATCATTATCAGAAGCCTGGTCACCAAATAATGAATATTCTTGCTTGTAGTACCTAATGAAGATCAGCTATGAAAAATCTGGTCTACAAGCAGCCATCTTCATAAAATATACATATGTACATATAAATTATGCACATATATATGGTTCTAAGTTGTTTATTTTGATACATGGTTTTTTATGGCTGTTGTAGCTGAAAAAGATACCTTGCAAAGGTATTCAAATCCAAATGGAAGAAGTACATCGTTAGTTGTGCTTCTTGAATCCTGGGACTCATTTTTCAGTCCCATATACCTGTTATATAAAGGTTTTTATTGAAATTCAATGGGTAAATTCCCATCTTCCTTCACATCAATCAGTTATTCTTGCAAACTAAACTGAAGGTGTGGCATTCCTATATTTTTGAAAAATACCTTCAAAACCCCCTGAAACTCTTGATTTGGAAGACTTTTCAACCAGTTATAAAATTCTGTTTCTAATTTTCAAAATATGCAGATCAGAGAATTTTCATAGGTGACATGCTTACATCATTTCCAGCAACAAAAATTATATAATGATGGGAACATTTTCAGACATTTGGTTTCAAAATGCTCTCTCTACAGCATGGGTTACCCTTGCCCCCCCAAAAGCAGTTACTTTCTTATTCATTGTTAAAATGTCACTTTTGTCTGAGATCCAAGAAGAATAGGGAACAAAGCCAAATATAGTACCAAAAGCTATTACTCAATGAATAAGTACTCTAAAGATATAAACAAATAACTCTCAAAAGAATTGCAAAGTATTAACAACCATATGAAAGAATCTTCCAAATCATTTGTAATAAGAAAAATGTAAACCAAAATAACTCCAAGGTTTCTATCTCAGCAAATTGATAAAAATGATAAAATATGAAAGTTGAAAGGGATGTGGGAAGACAGGCACACTAATACACTGTTGATGGAGTTATGAACCAGTCAAATTATTCTGGAAAGCAAATGAGAATTATGTTAGAAGAGTAGCTGAAAACAAGCCTTGGATTCAGAGGTCTCAATGTCAGGTACTCCAGTGAGGTCAAAGAATAGAAGAAAGGCCCCATGTGCACCAAAGCATATACAGGATGCCCCCAAAGTCTTTGTGTAGCTTTAAGCTTTAATAGTTTTTAAGGTCAATAACTTTACAAGACAGCACTAAGACTTTTGGGACACTTTGCACATAGCAGCACTTTCTGTAGTAGCAAGAACCTTGAAAGAAAGTAAATATTCATTGATTGGGAGAATGGCCAAATAAATTGTGGTATATGAATATAATGGATTTTTACTGTGCTGTAAGATATGAATATGATGATTACAGAAACAAAACATGGAAAGACTTTATTCTTTGTTATAAGGGATAGCTTGTTGGGTGGGGGGAAGATGTTGAAGAGAAGGATAATCAATTGAGGAATAAAGGTGACAAAAGCAAAAAAAAAAACCAGTAAATTTTTTAAAATTAAAGGAAATTTTCTTTAAGTTTTACTCTTTTACTATGAAAGGAAAGATAAAGTCAGTCATATTTTGTAGATATCTGTTAGGAAGCATACTGTGGAAAGGAAGGAAATAATAATTTCTTAAGCACTATGTGCCAGGCATTGCACTAAACACTTTATGAATACTATTGGAGCCTTACAACTACTCTGGAAAGTAGGTGCTATTACTATCATTCCCAATTTACAATTGAGAAAACTGAGGCAAATAGAGTTTAAACTACTTTCCTGGGGTCACATAGCTAGTAAGTGTTTGAGAGGAGATTTGAATTCAGATCTTCCTGAATTGTGCTCTATCCACTGTGCTGCCTAGCTGTCCACTTGTCATCATAGAAAAGGTTGGCAAATCGGTTGGGTAATGACTAAACAGGTTGTGGCACATGATTGTGATGGAATACTCTTGTGCTATGAGGAATGATAAACAGGATAGTTTCAGAAAAACCTGGGAAGTCTTATAGGAACTGATGCAAAGTGAAGTGAGCAGAACCAGGAGAACATTATGCACAATAGCAGCAATATTGTAATGATGATCAATTGACAAAGACTTCAACTACTCTGATCCAAGACAATTCCAAGAAATCCATGATAAAAATGCTATCTACCTCCAAAGAGAGAACTTGATGAACTCTGAGTGCAGATTGAAAGAAAAAACTTTATTCTTCTTGTTTTGTGTGTGTGTGTGTGTGTGTGTGTGTGTGTGTGTGTGTGAATGTTTTATTTTTCAACATGGATAATATCGAAATATGTTTTTCATGACTTCATATATATAATTGATCTCATATGGCTTGCCTTCTGAAGAGGTGGGGGAGGGGCAGTAGGAAGGGAGGAAATTTGGAACTCAAAATTTTAAAAAAGGAGTTAAAATTTTAAACATATAATTGGGAAATGTTTAATAAAAATAAAAATAGATTAAATATAAAACAAAAAAGTTGACAAATTTGGGATAATTGTCTTTTTAAAAAGAAAGATATGCAATATCTTTAAATTTGGTAATTCTCTTAAGCTCTTCAATTGGAGAAAAGCTCTATGTAGAAAATATTGGTGTGTGTAATCTTACTGCTAGCATTGATTAAATAAATATTTCCTCCTAAAATATTCATTTTTTACCCTGTATGTAAGTCTGGAACTCTGCAAATTTTTTTAGTCTTATGCTTAGCTCTTCTTTCTATCTTTTTTTCCCCCCAGATACATATTTTATTCTTTCTATGGCTTGTTTCATGAATTCAGGGATTCGGCTAGGTTTATAAATATTGAAACCAAGCAGGTTAATTCCTCAAAAGAAACCCCAACAATCCTCAAATGTATTTATGATCTCATCATTTTGGAACTTCCCTCCAGCATTCAGTTAGTCAACATTTTTTATTAAACACCCTACTATGTGCCAAACACTGTGACAGGCAAAGGAAGCAGAGATGAAACTTAGAGTCTTTACTCTCAAAGAACTTATATTCTGTTGGAAGAGACATGTACACAAATCAGGATATACAGAATATGTACAAAATAAAATACATTTAAGGTGGTGGAAGAAAGGGTACTAGTAGTTGAGGGAAGCAGGAAAGGCTTCATGTAGAAGGTAGTGCATGAGCTGAATCTGGCAGGAAGTGTTTATGCAAGAGAAACAGCAAGACATTCAGTTTTGATTGACAATAGAGTCGAAGAAGGGGAATAATATATAACAGCTCTGGAAAGGAAGGTTGGGGCCAGGTTTTGAAGGGGTTCTAAAGCCCTTATATTTATATATATATATATATATATATATGTACACACACACATATATATGTATACATATATATTATATTATATTACATCTTGAAGTTAGTAGGGAACCAAAGGAGTTTATTGAATAGGGGAGTACATAGTCTTACAGGGGCTTTAGGAAAATCACATTGGAGGCTCTATGGAAGATGGATTGGAGAGGGGAGGGACTTGAGGCAGATACACCAATTAGGAGGCTGTTGTAGTAATCCAGGCACAGTACCAGATCACAGGCTCTGTGAGTGAGAGATGTTAGCAGAGGTTAAAATAACAAGATTTGACAACTGTTTGGACTTATAGGGTAAAGAAGAATAAAGATTCCAGGATGACAGTTGGGTTCTGAACTTGGGTGACTGGAAAATGGTGGCATTCTCTAAGTTTGGAACAGGGGTGGGCTTGGAGGGAAAGATAATGAGACCTGTGATCTAGATTTCTACTCATCTATGCCTGCTTTTCACTAAAAATGAAAGAGGTTGGGCACAGGGAGTTTTCTTATGGGTCATTGCCCCAGAGGGCTGAGAAAGGAAGGGTTGGAAACTTGCACAGAGGTTGGAGGATAGTAGTAGGTGGGACGGGGAAGAGTGGAGGAATGTTGAGACATAAGAGGTAAAAGGTTGTATCAGAGATACGTTTCATGATTAGCTAGCCTGGGGAGATTAGTATGTAACCCATCTTCCCACCCTCCGATTGGTTGGTTGGCCACCACTTGGGTCCTCCTGTTGCCCCTTGGGGGTATGGAACCTTCACTTTTTAGACCACAACACTGAGATATAGATGGGGTTGCAATCTGCATCAGTAGAGAGAGTATGTCACATTAAGGAAGGCCAATCCAATCCAATCCAAATCAATCCAACCTAATTCAACAAACATTTATCAAGCATCTGCAAAGTTCAAGGCACTAAGGATGCATATATAAAATGGAAAAAAAATAGTTCCTACCCTCAAAGGGATCGCATTCACAGAGCTTTTGAAGTATTCAATTCCATTCAATTTAACATTTTTTATGCATGTAAGTGTACTGAAGGCTAACTTGGTCCCTAATCATTCATTGTCTCCTACTATGTGTATGTCTGGGAAAGACAAGAGAGTATGTTAGGGCCTTGTGTATCAAGTCCTCAAGAATTGTCTGTGGACCATTTTTCATGTGAAATGTCACAAATTGAAATAAAAAAATAAGAAAAAGGGTAAAGATGAGAGTAGACAAGACAAACATCTGGAAAATACTTAGAATTCTTTGTCTTCAGGCAAGAAGGCTACTAAATCAATCATGTGCAAAGGTTAGAAGCTTCATAGTCTCTTGTTAAAATTGTCAGTAACTACCAGTTTTTGCAGACATAGAAGTTCTTTTTTTATATCTAACCTAAATCCCCTTTGTGGCAACTGATTTTAAAAAATTGCTTATTTTTAACATTCATTTAAAAAAATTTGAGTTCCAAATTCTCCCCCTTCTGCCCCTCCACCCTCCATCGAGAAGACCTGCTGCAACTAAATCTAACTTTTTTCTTTCTTCTGTGCACAACATCCACTTGGAAATAACAGTAATAATCATGACCACAATGATAATATTTTCTAGCATTTCACAGAATCACAGAGTTTGGTAGTTCCAAGGGATCTCAATGGACATCGATTTTGGCCAACCCAAACATGGAAGGAACCACCATTATAATACACCAGACAAGTGATCATTCAGTTCAAGCAGGGAGGGACCCACAGCCCCTCAAGACAGCCTGTTTCACTGTTGGACACATCTAATCGTTAGCAAGATTTTCCTGACATCCAGCCCAACTTTGTGGCTCCCACCTACTGTTCCTGGGTTTGCTCTCTGAGGCCAAATTGAACAAGTCTAATCCCTTCCTCATTTCACAACCATTCTAATATTTGTCCGTAGCAATCCTACTCCTTCCCCTCCTGCCTCCCCTAAGTCTTCTCTAGTCTTCTCAGAGGCATCAAGGCAGTACAGTGGAGAGAGTGCTGGGCTACGAGTCAATCATGTCCATGAGTTTAAATCTGGCCTCAGACACTTGCTAGTTGTGTGACCCTGGGCAAATCATTTAACTTCCATTTGCCTTTGTTTGGGGTTAATGATGGCATCTACCTCCCAAGGTTGCTGTGAGAATAAAATGAGACAATATTCACAAAGTTTTTAGCACAGTGCTTGGCACAGTGCTTGGCACATAGTGGGTGCTTGGTAAATGTTTTTCCCTTCCTTCCTTCCTTCCTTCCTTTCTTTCTTTCTTTCTTTCTTTCTTTCTTTCTTTCTTTCTTTCTTTCTTTCTTTCTTTCTTTCCCTCTTTCCCTCCTTCCTTCCCTCCCTCCTTCTCTCCTTCCTTCCTTCTCTCCTTCCTTCCTTCCCTCCTTCCTTCCTTCCCCCCCTTCCTTCCTTCCTTCCTTCCGTCCTTCCTTTGTTCCTTCCCTCCCTCCCTCCTTCCTTCCTTTCTTCCTTCCTTTCTTCCTTCCTTCCTAAATAAGTCCGATCCAGCTGCTCAAACAGTTCTGAATCTATCTCAGTGTGTTACTAATTCATCTCTCCATCTTCTCCACAAGACTGGTATGAGATACATTATCTATGCAGTATTTTGGAGACCTCAACTAGGTCTCCAAAATATTGCATAGATATTATATCATTCTATCTATACAACCCTGTGAGGTAGGTTCTATGGGCTTTGTGGTTCCCATTTTACAGAAAAGGATACTGAAGTTCAGAGATCAAATGATTTGCCCAGAATCACACAGCTAGTAGCTGAAAGAGATGGGATTAGTACTCAGGGCTCTCCTGATTCCTGTCTACCACCCTTTCCATTGAACTTCACTATATCAAACTGTACTAACAGAGGGGTAATAGTCAATTATTTCAATTGGATTGATTCATTTACATACATATATACACATCCATTCACCCATATATATTTATACATATATGCACACACACATATGTATATGTTTCTCTAATCCCTTTCCCTCACCCCAGACTGTAAATTTAAGGACAAAGCCTTTTTCATTTTTGTCTCTGTATTCTAAGTGCTCTACTCACGCTTGGCAGACACAAGACTCTAAATGAATGATTGTTGAATGAATGAATTGAAGCTACTTTCTTTTGACTCATCAACACCCTTCCCCTCTGCTCTCCTCATTATCTGGGATTGGTTCTTTCACTGACTGGATTGGTGTGACTGATGGTTTCCACAGTTATTCTGACATGGTCAAAGGTCTCTTGTCATTGTTAAGGTCTAATTGCTTCACTTTTTCTACATTGTGCTAAAAAAATCAGGGCTCCTTAATTAACTTGCTTGCTTCCCTGTGAGAGGAGGGAGGGTCAGAAGAAATTAGAAGTGGCTCAGCTTAGGTTTTGCCTGACTTAACATTTTTCTCAATATTCCACTTTTTTTTGAGGCCAGGCTCCCCTCACCCAGGCAAGGAGGGCAGTAGCTAGTCATATCTTGATCCCACTACAGATCTCCACAGAAGTTTTGACTTATGTTTATGACTTGGGTTGGTTTTCCCTTCCTTAGCCAGCCTGGTGGTCCCTTGTCATGGAAAGTCCTCCATGCTGGTGTTAGACTTAATGTAGACACCCAATGACTTTAACCCTAGGGCAGCTTAGAAGTCCTGAATTCAAGTGATCCACCAGCCTCAGTCTCCCCAGTAGCAAGGAGCCACCACTCCCTGAGAATCACCAAGAGGGTGATTCTAACCTGGTTCTTCTAATTCCATATCCAGAGCCTTCTTTCCACTGGGCCACTGGCAACTCTGCTTCCTGTAAGTCTACGATTCACTTCTCTAGTTCCTAAAACAAACTCACTGGTAGATGGAGGGGGTGAGCATTAATTTACCTCCGATATGAGCTTTAGAAACAAATAAATGCACCAGGACCTTTTACTACCTGTTAATCAACGGCAATTGCTTCCTATAACTGCCTGGAGTCCATAAATATCAATGTAGTAAAGATTAAATCCTAGCAAATAACTTGCCTCGGCCCCCTTATTTACTACATGCTAATTAAGAAGAGTCAATTTAGAAGAGGGCTCTCCTAATTGTCATATTAATGGAACACAGCAACCCAGCATCTATTAGATAAGCATAGGAGGGTTCCCTCCCGCCTCTCCATAAGTCAGGCTGATGAGCAATTTGGATAAAAAGTTCACAAACTGAATTCATTGCCTAAAGTGTAGTGCTTAATAACTGGGCAGATTAAAAATATTAAGGCACTAGTCCTAAATACCATTACTGTGCACATCAAAGTGGGCCAATAGGGACCGGAGGCCTTTTAGTTTTATTCCTGGGGTGGAAAATGCATGGGATGAGAAAGAGCAACCTTAAAAATTCAGGGTTTTCAGTAAGTGTTTGTCACTGATTTTGGGTTGTCACTGAGACTTAGAAAAAAGTGGGGCTATTGATAAGACTTGTGATTTCACTGCTATAGGAACTTTCAGGTGAAGAAACACCATCTACCAAGGCAGGTGAGTGCGTTCTCTGCAATTAATAGTCGTAAGAGTGTTGCCTAGAGCGTTGAGAGGTTAGGTGACTTGCCAGGGTTACATAGTCAATATACGTTAGAGGTAAAACTTGAACTCAGATCTTTTTGGCTCCAAGGCTGTCTGTCTGCCACTATGTTATGCTGTTTTTCTGGAAGAATAAAAACTACAAACAATATAGGTCAGGAGGAGTACAGTGAAACAAGGTTCTAGGTCTTGACACAGAGAACATGAGTTCAATTCTTAGCTTTACTCCTTACTGAATGTGTGATCTCAGGCAAGTCATTCACCTCTCTGGGTCTGTTTCCTTATTTGTAAAATGGGGGATGGACCTCTGAGATCCCTTCTGTCTCTAAATCTTGATTATGTCTCTCTGATGCCTTCTCATTCCCATATACAGAAAGTATCACTTCTGCCCTCACAGCTTTTCCAAGTTGTGACTGTTCTGAGAAGGGTCAAGTCTAAGATGGCTTATCAGCTGCTGGCTCTTTCACAGTCCTTAGAACTGAAAGGGAACTTACACATGGTCTGCTCTGACCCACTCATTTTACAGTTGAGGAAACTGAGGCCTGGACAAGGGAATTTACTTGCCCCTACCACAGCTGGTATATAGCAGAGCTGGGATTCAAACCCAGGTCTTGTGACTCCCAAGGCAGTGTTTTGTTCCCAGAACCATACTGCTTCTACCTTCCCATCACCTTTTGTCAAGCAGCTCAGGTCATCTAGTGGGCCAGGGATTCTTAAAAACCTTATGAGGACCAGCTTCCACACTTCTTCCCATCAAAGCTACTTAGAGCTGGAGCAGCTAAAGATGGGTAACTCAGAAAGAAGGTTGTCAGAGTACTACTTATTGGGCTTGCCAATGAAAAGTGACCCAGAGTCTGATGGGATAAGTGTGGGCTGAGTCAGGAGTACAAGGTTCTGCTCTTAGCTCCACCACAAAGATGCAGCAGGATTTTAAGCAAACCTCAGCTTTCAGTTGTGTTTCACTTGCCTCATCTGTGAAATGGGAATAATTGATGTTCTCTTTACTTCCCCATTAAATGAATATATATGTGAGTATATGTATGTATATGTATACACATATACATTCATACACATGCATATGCATATATATCTCTATTTTTATCTGTCTTTCTATCTATCTATCTATCTATCTACATATCATTCAATCATCTTAGTCATGTCTGACTCTTTGTGACCCCTTTTGGGGTTTTCTTGGCAAAGATACTAGAGTGGTTTACCATTTCCTTCTCCAAAACATGTATACACACACATAAAAGCACTATCCTTCTAAAATGACTATCATATAAATGTATACCTATGATACATATGTCATATACACATACAAGCAATGAAATAAATGCATACACACACTTACATATGTATCCATACGAATATGTATATATATTAATTCTATGAGAGGTAGAGCTTTTATCTGTATGTATATTATATGTACATATGTATAAATACATACACATTTATACATATATACGAAAGCACTTAGCGACAGCTGGCCATGAGCTGTAGAGTTTAGATGTTGTGGGCATCCAGCCTGAACAAAACAGGATGATTTCTAACTTGGACCTCCTAAGGGTACATAGTGGCTGGGGAATCAGAAGACCTTTTCTAGTTCTTCCTCCACAATTTAATGAGAACTTGAACAATTCACTTTTCCTATTTAGGCTTCAGTTTCCTCCTTTGTGAAATGAGGGGGTTCGATTTCATGGCCTCCAAAGTCCCTTCTGGCTCTAATGTTCTGCGGTTCTGGGGAAGCTGTATCTATCCATGGAATGGTGGTTGGGTACCATTGATTGGAGGCAAGAGACTGAACTAGTCAACCTCTTGACTCCAGTAACTTTGGTCTATGTTGACCTATAGGAAAATAGAAAGGGAAGGGGCTAAGAGAAAGGTGTGTGTGTGTGTGTGTGTGTGTGTGTGTGATAGAAGGGAGGGCAGACTGGAAGAAGGGGTAATCAGAATGCCATCTTGGGGTGCAGGGAGGGGAAAGATGGGGGAGAAAACTTGGAACTCAAAATCTTGTGGAAATGAATGTTGAAAACTAAAAACAAGTAAGTTAGTAATTTTGGCACAGCTGGTATCTATGGGCACATTGGTAGATCTCTCTGTACTGCTGCTGCCCAGTGTAGATGGTAAACTCCTAGAGGGCAGGGACCAGGACCTTTTAAAGCTCTTCTTGCAGTATGTACAGTGCTTAACATAAGCCATGCTCAAACAAGTAACTCTTTCAATTCTGAACTCATTTAAAGCCCCTATTATGTATATAACCTATTTAGAGACAAGACCTGTTTCATTTTTGTTTCCTCAGCACCAAACACATATTGGTGGGGGAAGGGAGAGCATCAATAATCAGTTAGCAGATCCCTTTGTCTAGAGATCGTGGAGATGGGGTGGTCTGGGTAGAGATGAGTAAAAGAGTGATAAAATCAAAGTGAGTCTCTCAGCTCCTCATTAGAATAGCCTCTAATTATAATAGTCATTCTCTCATTGTTAGTCAATCAGGGTTGATTTCTGCCTATCAGGAACACCCACTCTTCTAAGGACATAAGCATTGAGTGGCTTTGGTGCCTGAGAGTGCCAGGGCCCTCTTTTATTAATTATTCATGAACCATAATTAATAAAATGATTGTTAATTACCCAGAATTATGTCTCTCGGACTTTTCATGTTTCACAGTACAGGATTTGGGACTTTAACTCAAGTCATTCTGATTCTGCTCTCTCTTGCCTTGCATGTGTTTAGGTACATGAGAGATGATTTTTGGATTGTTGGACTGCAGCAATATGGGAGCCCTCCTGGTACTCTATCGTTGTTGTTTCGTCTTTCATTTTTGAAGATGACCAATGCCATCACAGGGCGATGTTTTGACTTGCTCGTGAAGCAGAGCTGCACAATGTCGTCAGTCTCACTCCCTCTTCCAGGGTCACCGAAGTACAGTGGTAAGATAAACATCAGGATGGCCTTGGCATCGTTGATGTCTGACCAAGCTCTAAGAACTGTATGGTGCTTGCTCCGGCTGCCTTCATGGCTATTAGAATGAATTGTTCTCATCTGCTCATTCTGTGGGGGTAGTAGAGGGGAGTCTTCGCATGCTTGGGGTAGACACTCCTCTAACTCACCGATGGGTTTGAGGCCTGTTGGCTACTATAGAAATATCAGCATAATTTCCTACTCCCCTAACAGTGGTGCACAGGCTGCCTGGTGAGAAGCGTTTCTAGGATGGTTGAAGATGCCCACTCTTTTGGTCATCCTAGTAGCATTATGAACGAGTGGTCCTCTATCTGAATACAAAACAACTTTTGGAACCCGGAGTCCTGGGTTCAAAGCCTAGCTCCACTACTTGCTTACATTTACCATATGACCTGGGGCAAGGCATTTTCCATCTCTGGGCCTCAGTTTTCTGATCTATAACAATGGTGTAGTAGACTTGCCATGTAGTGCAGTAGGAAGAGACTTGGCTCTGAAGTCAAAGGACCTGGCCTGATGCTTACTACCTGTGTGACCTCGGGCAAGTCACTTAATTTCCTTGGGTCTCAGTTTCCTCATCTGTAAAATGAGAGGGTTTGGGCTTCAAGCTCTACATGTCTGATGCCATGCCTGGATGTTCTCTAAGGGCCTTCTGTCTTGAAATCCTTTGAACTTATATATGGGATAATACTTGCTGATGAATACTGCATGGAATAAAATTAATTTCTTCCTCTGCCTCAGGTACTGGCTTCCAGTGGATTCTGTTTTCCAGAAGCAACATGTCAATCCTATTACTGAGGGAACAGTTTCAGGAGGGGGTGGGGAGGCAGGAAATGAAGATGAATTACCCTCAATTTACTACATGAGAACCCAGATGGTGCGCTTGTTCCAGTCTCCCAAAGTGTGCTCTTGGACAGGAGCAGGGAGATGGCATTTTTCTGGCATTGTTAGGTAGCAGTATTTGGGAACAATAGTATGGGAAGTCTATATTAAGACTGCTCTCTCCCCCCAATCCTCCTATTTCATGTGCACAAACACATAGACACACAGACAAACACACACACACACACACACACACACACACACACACACACACACTAGATTCATTTGTAGAACACTTGGCCTGATCTCTCTGGAGCACGCAACCAATTTTACTTTCACTCATTCCCTTTCCCTGTAATCCAGAGACAATCATATCAGACATCATTTACCCTCTGGCCCCTATACAATTGTCCACTGTTGCAGCTAGGACAGATGCCCTGACTGAAGGGAGGTATTTTTTTTTGATCTTCCTGGAGTCTCAGCAATCCACGTCACTTGTGGCAAGAGTTGGTTGGTGGTGGGTGGAGGCTGTTTGTTATAGGAGACAGCTGAGATATAGTGGAAAGACATTCATGTGGGAGCCAGGAGACCTGGGTTCTCATCCCAGTTCCAGTCCCAACCCTGCCTCTAATTATGTGTCAATGTAGGGCTATCATGGGCATGTAAGTGGTACTACAGAGCAGAGTGATGGGTCTGGCATCAGGAAGACTCATCTTCTTGAGTTCAAATCTGGCCTCACACACCTACTAGCTGTGTGACCCTGGGCAAGTCACTCAACACTGTTTGCCTCAGTTTCCTCATCTATAAAATGAGCTGGAGAAGGAAATGGCAAACCACTCCAGTATCATTGCCAAGAAAATTCCAAATGGGTTCACAAAGAATCAGACATTACTTAAACAACTGAACAACAACAAAGGCAGGGGCATCATGTTACGGTGGGAACAAACCCTGATTCGCAATCAGAAGATCTGAGTTCAAATCCCAACCTCTGTCACATTACCTGTCTGACTTTAGGAATGTGACAACTTCTGTGGGACTCAGATTCATCATTTATAAAGCAAGGGAACTGGACACCAGAGATTCTTAAACCTATTTTAGGAATACGTTGATGACTGCATTTCAATATAGTTTCCTTTGGAATCCTATATATTTTATTTTATGTATTTAAAAACATTATGCTGAGAAAGTATCCATAGGCACTGCTAAAGCAGTGGATGACACAAAAAAGATTAAGAACGCCTGGGCAAGATAATCTCTAAGGTTCCTTTTTAACTCAGAGATTTTAAGATTCTGTGTAGCATCTTTAAAAGCACCCAGGGATCAATTCTTAGGATAACTTAAATAGAAGAATCCAAAAGAAAGAAAGAGATCATACAGGGTGCTTTTACTGTGTAAAAAAAAAGCAATCAAGAAGACATTAGCAACTACTGACCCATATGTCTGCTTTCTCATTGCTATAAAAACTTAATTGAGAATGGTCCTAATGCATGCATTGAGAGCAGAGCTGTAACTAGCTAATTTTATGCCCGAGGCAATAACATAAAATTATGCCCTTTCCCATGCTTTCATTGAAGTTATTTTGCATATTTTATATCTATTTTTTCCTTTGCCCCTTAGCTTTGCATATCAAGGCCAGGGTTTCACTTGCCTGATCCTCACTATAGCTCCCTCCTTTTGAGGGCATCCTTGATGAAAACAATTACAAGTGTAAGCAAATAGTCTAGTTTATGCAAGTGATGTTCTGCAGTGGGACAGCTTTGTGGATGCAAAACTGACTGATAATTGTAGAGGATATAAAGTCCTATTGTGCTTGTTAATGATTGACTAAAGAGGGCATTTTATTCAGTAGAGCCAAATGGAGCAGACTTCTACACAGGGATATAAATAGGATGGCTCAGCTGGGGCTTTGATCAAGAAGTTGAAACATAGGAAGCTCTTGGAGGAGCTAGAAACAATAGAGCTCAGCATTCTGGGAGGCAAGAATGACTAGGTAAAAGAGTAAGCCACCAGATGGCAGGCCTTGTTCCCTTGGCAGCTGTGTCCCCTGTAAGCTCATCCTTGGGGTGACACTGTTGTTCTCTCCCCTTGCGGCGGCCTCCTCAATGGTGACCTCATAATGGCATCTATCTGCCCCCATTGCAGGACATGGTTTGTAGTGTTTGGTCCATGCACAAAATATCTTAGTTATGGTTTTGGGGAAAAGGGAAAGGGGGGAGGGAGCTGGGCATTCTGAATATCATAGGATTGTATGGAAGGGCCCTTCACATAGAATGCCAGCTCCTTGAGACAACTGATTATTTTGTTTGTCTTTACATCACCAGCGTGTGGCACAGTGCCTGGCAAAGAGATGATGTTTAGCAAATGCTTGTTGATTGATCTAGTTCCACCCTGTCCCCACTCTTCTCCCTCTCTCCTTTCTGTCTTCTTCTCTCTTTCTTCGTCTCTGTCATTCTCTCTTTTTCTCTCACTTCTCTTTCTCTCCTCTCTTCTCTTCTCCTCTTTTCTTTTCTCTCTCTCCTCTAATATATATATGTATGTGTATATATATACATACATACATATACATTATATGTATACACATATGGGAGAGAAAGAGAGAGAGAGAGAGAGAGAGAGAGAGAGAGAGAGAGAGCGAGAGAGAGAGAGAGAGAGAGAGAAACTTCTTGAGGGCAGGGGCCATGTTTTTACCTTTTGTTGTTTGCACAGCGCTTAGAACAATGCTTGGCATTTAATTAATGCTTGCTTGCTTGTTGAGGAAACAGGCCCAGAAAGGTTCTTGGAATCTCAGAGGGAACATACTAAAATTAAGGATGTTAAGATTAAGGAAGTTAAAGATGTTAAGACTTTAGATGAAGCTTGAAGGAAGTTAGGGAAGCCAGGAGGCAGAAATGAGGAGAAAGGAGAGTTTCAGACATGGGAAACAACTGGTGAAAATGTCCAGTGTTGGGAGATGGAAGGTTGTGTATGAAGGACAGCAAGGAGGCCCATATCACTGGACTGAAGATTTCATGGAAGGGAGGAAAGTTCCAGAAGAGATGAAGAGGAGGGGGAGAAAGAGCCCTCTATGAACGGCCTCATTTATTCCCCAGTGAAATATGAAGCAAGGTTCTCAGCTGAGAAGGTGGGAGGGGAAGCCACGGAAGGTTTGAGAAGGAATGAAAAGGTCTGGAAAAACCGCTGTGGGGAGTGGAATGGTGGATTGATTAAGCAGATATGAAAGGATTATCTTGCTACAGTGAGGGCTGACTTGAGATTATAATCTTGAACATAATTTTGTAATGGATACAGTTAGCACTGTTTTGTTATTTTCTCCAACTTTGATTTGCAGCACGAGAGAAGGATGAAAGGCAGCAGACAGTGGGATTAATTCAAGGCTGAGTCTTGGCAGGGCAAGATCTTCTATAGGATAAGGCGGCAAGGGACTCAAGAGAAAGGGGACAGGGTCAAGTTCACCAAAGGGTCAAGATGAGAAAGGAAGGAGAGCACAGTTGCAACATGGTGGTAGCAGTGGCGGAAGAGAGAAGGGGACCTATACAACGGATGTTATGAAAAGTAGGAAAAATGGGACATGGCACCTGATTGGATATGGTAGTGGTGGTAAGAGAGTGAGGAGTTGAGGACTAAATCCAAGTTTTGACATTCTTTGAGCCTAGTTACCCAGACTCAAAATATTATACGATGAAACTCTTGACAGTTATAGGGAAATTAAGAAGAGAGGAGAGTTTTGGGAGAAAAATAATGAGTTCAGTTTTGGATATGTTGAGTATGGGGATGATGACTTGAGAAAGAACCGAGGGGTGGAGGGATTGCTGGTTGCAGTGAGACTGAAAAACAGTGTTAGGGGATGCAAGGCAGAAGGAGATAAGGAACGACAACAGATTACGGTAAGATGCAGGAACTTCAGAGTTCTTGTAACATGGAAGTGGGACACTTACAGATGATGGCAAATCAAGGCTATGACTATCTTTGTGTTGAGCTGAGGTGGGGTGGAGGAGGACATCATAGAAAATGAGCAAATCAAGGAATTGGGGGGTTAGGGTTAGAGTGCTTGAAGGAGTGTGAGTCCCCCAGTATGAGGTCAGAAGTTGAAGAAGAGAGAAAGACTATAAGCCAAATTCTGAATTCATTGACTTGGAGGTCAGTAGAGAACAATTATCAGAATCTTGATTAGGTGAAAAATGTGGATTGAATGAACCTCAAAGGAGGAGAGGTGATAGAGTGATGATAGTACAGGGAAAGCCTGGAGGTGTCAATGGGGAGTGAGGAGTGTTCCAACTTCCTGACCATGACCAGTGAGGTAGGGGAAAGGTGCAACCAGTGATGGAAAAGGTGGTCAGGGAAGCTGGGTCATCAGGAGGGACTTGAGTTCAAGAAGAAGTAAGGAGAGAGAGAAGAAAATGTTTGAGATGAAAGCTAGTTTGTTACCTGTGGAACTGGCATTCCAGAAATTACAGTGAAAGGGGTGAGTAGCTTTAGAATAGGGCATTGAGGGGTGTGTGTGTGTGTGTGTGTGTGTGTGTGTGTGTGTGTGGCGGGGATCACAGAGCTATTTGGTATTAGTGAGAGGATTTGAATTCAGGTCTTCCTGACTCCAGGTCCAACACTCTATTTGCTATTCTTTTGTTTTTCATTTGTTTTTAGTCATGTCTGGCTCTTTGTGACCCCATTTGGAGTTTTCTTGGAAAAGATACCAGAGCGGTTTGCCATTTCCTTCTCCAGCTCATTTTACAGATGAGGAAACTGAGGCAAACAGGGTTAAGTGACTTGCCCAGGATCTCACAGCTGTTAAATGTCTTGAGGTCAGATTTGAACTTAGGAAGATGAGTCTTCCTGACTCCAGGCACTCTGCCCACTGCACTACCTAGCTGCCATTTACTATTCTACCCAGCTATATAATATGGGCAAATTACTTTGCACACTTTAAGTAATATATCTATATCTATCTATTGATCTATCCATATCTATATGTATCTATACATATATCTGTATGTATCTTTCATCATGATGATGATATCTCTTTATGTGTATCTACACAAATATCCTTCTATATCAATAGATATAGATATGATGATGATGATGATGATGATGATGATAATGCTGATGTTGATGAAAGCCAGGCACTTGGTAGTGGATTTTGGGCTAAACTGGAGTGATTCCACCAAGAATTCACAAGAGTGGTTTTTAGTTACAGAGCTTCTCCCCCCAATAGCCTTATGAGCTAGCTAATGCCAATATTACCATTCTCATCTGACAGAGGACAAGGTGTACACACACACACACACACACACACACACACACACACACACACTCAGTCCCGTAGATTACAAGGGTCTAGGACTGTATCATTGATGTTTGGGTTCCAGAGCTATAGTGAGATCCACGAAGCCTGGGCTTTTCCCCAGGCATCTTTATCTGGGGTTGGGCACATTTTCCCTGAATTAGTCAAGATGGCAACGGCCTCAATGTCTCACAATTTCCTACTGGTCTCTTGTTTTTGGGGAGGTGGGGGGAAAGACTGAACATTTATATAGCACCTACTATGTGCCCAGGCACTGTGTTAAGGGCTTTACAAATATCATCTCACTTGATCCTCACAACAGTGCTGTGAGGTAAATGCTGTTATTGTCCCCTTTTTACAGTTTGAGGAAACTGAAGCAAATGGGTTACCCTGGATCACATAGTTAGTCCTCATCTGAGTCCAGATTTGAACTCAGGACTTCCTGACTACAGACCTAGCAGTAGATCTGCTTGACTGTGCCATTCACCTGGCTCTAGCAGAGGGGATGGAGAGTGAGAAGAGGTAGATGCTAGGAGAGGGCACAGGTGTAGGGTTGAGGGCTGGCTGAGGTTAGAGGAAATGGATCATTCTGGAACCTCAGTCTCTCCTGGAGTCTGTGCAATTCCCTTTCAACTGAATTTGCTTCAAGTGACAGGATTCCTAATTGTTGCTCTGGCTGTCTGCCATTGGCAGCCTCAGTTTGCTGGGGCGAATCACTGTGTATAGGGAAGGGCAAACTTTTCTGAAATGCTCTTGGAGAACTGTGCCCTTTAAATTCCCTAGTACCCCTTCCTGAATATGTCCCTCTCAGTCCTTTCATACCAATGGCTACCAAAAAGGTTTGGGACTAGACCATAATTTCATGGGTTTAGGGAACACCCAGAGGGAGAAACTTTCTCCATCAATATAAGTGGGTACCTTTTCCATAACGTTTTGTCTTGGAGAGTTGCCTAGTACATGGAGAAGTTAAATGATTTGCTAGGGTCACACAGTCAGTGTGTGTTAGTATTGGGACATGAACTCAGGTCTTCCTGGCTTTGAGGCCAACTCTCTGGCCCCAACACCACAGAGAATAAACACAGTTACCTTTACTTGGAAAGACTGTACTTATAGAAGAAAAATCACTTGAAATTCCTTGCAATTGTAAAGATTTTAAATAAACTGTCCTCTTGTCTTTGCTTATTTCTCTTCCTTCTTTATAGTTTAGCAGGGTCCTGGGTTCTGTTGGCTTAGCTGTTTCCTGAACAATGATGGTTATCTTCAGGGAAAAACAACCCCACTAATACTATATTGTGGTGTTTAAAAAAAGTTTACGGAGACATATAGAGCATAATCTTTTAAGAAATATTAATGTTGGAAAAGATGTCTTTATCCGCATTTTATTAATTAATCCATACATCTACCTGCCATTCCCTCTTCTCCGTGGCCTGGCTCACAGCAGTGGTTCGCACTTAGCCTGTTGGTAAATTGGTGCCATAAATTGAAAGAAGACGTGTCTATTTCCAGCAGCTCCCTTCCCATTTTATCACACAACTGTGGTCTTGGGATTGAAGTTGGTGAAAAAGATTAATACAATTTAATACCATCCAGATGGAGGAGGCCAGAAATCTATTTCAAATAATTTTATTCATCTCTTAATTTCTTTTGTGCCAGGATTGAATGGAAGCATACTACTTTTTTTTTCAGGCTGTTGCTAATAACCACTTAAAAATGATTAAGGCAACTGGTTATTTCCTGTAGGAGTGTAACTCTGCTTTCATTAACATCAGATTAACATGACTCCTGTTCATCTTAAACACACAACCGTATTCTACCAATTACCTAAAATAAACAGGGAACAGTGTCTCAAGGATGCTGTATCTCCTTTGGAAGGGATGGGGATCTGACCAGGTAATTAAGCTTCTGAAAAGGGCCCTGCTTATGAGAGTGACTGCTAAGAAGGGGGTAGTCAACGACTTTCCCAGGCTGCCCGCTCAGGACCAGACCTGATATTACTTTTGCTCTGGCAATTAATGCAGTATCATGGTTATGATTATTACGTCTGTGGGGCCTGAGCAATGTGAGTGGGACTACGTGACTATGTCCTGACCCACATAACAGCTTATGCTTCCTGAGTTATGTGGAAGGCAGCTCTTGTGAGCAAACCTACTTTGGACAGACACCATATACCACTTCGGTGCTCAGGAAAAGTGGGACTGTTTAGAAACATTTAACTTCTGTCGATTGCAGTTGCAACTAACGAGCTATCATTCCATTTGGGAGAGCTGTGTGAGAAATGCTTAGGACTCCTTTGAGCACTCATGCTCATAAACTCAGCCCTCACTGGTCTAGGGGAATTTGGATAAAATCAGCAGCTAGGAAATTTCTAACTCCACCTGCTCGTAAGACAGGTGAATGTAGAAGATGGGGTCAAAGAAAGTCTAACTCAATCAGGAGAAAACAATGGGAAGAAAAGAATGCTATAGTTTCTCCTGAGAGGGAAATTTACATGTTGCAAATCTGCAATTCTTCTCCCTTAAACAATTAAGGATGAACTTAGGTATCCTCAAAGTTCTCTTTATCTTAATTGGCAAAAGAGCTTTTAGCACACAAATGTTCTCCTTCCCCAGTGGATTAGCAAGAAAACAGGATGTTAGCTACTTGTCTGAGTACTGTAGTAAAGAGGTTTTGGGAAGTACTGAAGAGGGAAAGGGAGATGATTAAGGAAGATGAAGGTTTCATGGTGTCAACAGTTCTAGTCAAGAGGAAAGTTCCAAAAGGTTGTTCAAATCCTTGACCCAGTGATCTCGCTACTAAGCAAATACCTCTATATAGGGAAGTCAGTAACAGAAAAGTCTTAAAGTGCGTTGTGTCCCGAAAGTCTGCATGTAGATTTTTGGGATACTTTGTATACAATATAAAATATTCATATAAGTTTTCCTCATAATAACAAAAACCAAACCAAAACAAAACAAAAAAACCCAAACCCAACCAGCTGGAAAAAAAGGGAGACCCTTTGATTGGGGACGATTCAACACATTGTGTTAAAAGAATTCCAGAAATTCATGGAAACAGGAGAAAATTTGTATGAAGTAAGAGTGAAGAAAATCACGTCAAAAGAACAATATATACAATGACTATCATGGTATAAATGACAACAACATGAAAAGAAAATTCTGATGAACAATTTCAGTCCTGGACTATTAATAATGAAACATAAGTCTCTCCTCTCAGTGGAGTAGTGCTGGTACTAAGAAGTCAGGTCACGTTAATTAAAGCATTCTCCTCAGGAGAAACTATGGCATCCTTTCCTTCCCAGTGTTTTCTCCTGATTGAGTTAGAGTTTTTCCGGCCCCATCTTCTGTATTCACCTATCCTATGAGCAGGTGGAGTTAGAAACTTCCCAACTGCTGATTTCATCTAAATTCCCCTAGACGAGTGAGGCCCAAGTTTTTAATTTTACGAGAGGCAGCTGCGTCATAGTAAGAGAGCCACTCTTGAAGAGAGGAAAATCTATGTTCAGCTCTTGACTTTGAAACATACTGTTTGATCTAGGACAAGTCACTTAACTTCACTCCTCTAGGCAGCTCTGTAAAAGTATAAAGTGCAGAGATATCAACATCTGTATTACTAGAGGGAGTTTCCTCATTTCAGTGTTTTTTATACTAATTAAAACACAAGTTCAGTCCCTATCCCTTTATTAGATAAGCTAGTTTTCTGGCAGTTATTGAATAGCAAGTAAAATACGTATCAACTGCATATGACGCATTTAGAAAAATTGACCAGGGGTCAGGGGAAAAAACAAACTCATAAATAAATGCAAAAGAGCAGAAATATTAAATACATCCTATAATGACTACAACTCAATGAAAATTGTAATCAATAAGGGACTTCTGAAGGAGGAATTTAAACTTAATTGGAAACTAAATAACTTATTCCTAAAGAATTGGCCAAATAATAAATCATTGAAACAATAGAAAATTTCATTTAAAAAACCAGCAATAAGACAATATACCAAAACTTTTGGACTGTAGCCAAAACAGTTCTTATGGGACAATTTGTATCTCCAAACAATTTTTTTTATCAACAAGTAAAAGAACAAATCAATGAATTGGGCATGGAATTAAAAAAAAAACAAAACAAAAAATTAGAAAAACAACAGATTCAAAACCCCAACTAAACACAAAAATGGAAATTTGTAAATCAAGGAATAGATGAAGTTGAAAAGAATAAAAAAGTTCTTGAGTTTAAAAATAAAATGAGAAGCTAATGAACAGCTAATGAAAGTCTATTAGTTGATCTGATAAAAATGAGGAAAACCAAAGTGCCAATATAAAAAATTAAAAAGGGAAACTCACAACAAATTACGAGAAAATAAAAGAAATTATTAGAAAATATTTTGTCTGATCATGTGCTAAAAAACCTGAAATGGATTCAATGAAATGGATATTCACAAGAATATTACATGTCCAGCTTAACAGAACATGAAAACAACCACCCAGTTCTGGAAAGAGAAATTTAAAAGTCATAAAGGAATTCACAAAAGAAAAAATTGAACAAATGTCTTTACAAATACATCCTATTAAACATTCACAAATCAATTAATTCTAATATTATACACATTATTTACAAAAATAGAGAAGGGATTCTACTAAACTCTTTCTATGATACAAATAGAGTCCCAAAACCAAATCCAGGGCAGATGAAGCAGAGAAAGAAAACTACAGAATAATATCACTCAGGGAAATTGATGTGAAATACTGAATAAAATGTTAGCCAAGAAATTATAACATATTAAAAAGATTATACGACCAGATTGTCTTTGTACCAGGACTATAGGATTGATTAACTATTAGGAAAACTATCAATATAATGAACAATTTTAATAAGTAGAACAATGAATATAGAATTTTTTGGCAAAATATAGCTCCCCCCCTTTATGTTAAAAACATTAAAACAAATAGAAATAAAAGAAATAAAAATAAAATATGTTAAATTGGATCTATCTAAAGACAAGAGCTAGCATTATCTATAATGTATAAATTCTAGAGGCTTTTCCAATAAGAACGGAGATAAAGTAAAGATTTCCATTGCCACCATTATAATACGGTTTCAGAAATGTTAGCTATAGTAATATGTCAAGAAAAAAAGCCAACATAAAGGTAGATAAGAAATTATCCTTGTCCTTGGAGCTTAGAATATTTTATGAGGCAACAAACGTGTACTGACACATATAAATTAAAATAGTACATAAGAGAGATATGAAGCATCGAGAGTTTATATAGTAAAGACATAAATTCTAGTTGGAAAAATCAGGAAGGCTTCACAGGGAAGATGAAATTTCACCTAGGCCTTCAAGGATGGATAGGATTTTAGAAGGTAAAGATGGTGGGGAGAATATTCTAGATCAGGGCTGTCCAACCTTAGGTTTTTATTGAAACAATAGACAATATATTTTGATTTGCCATTTTAGTGAGAGCTCTGCGGTAGCTCAGCTTCGTTTACTGAAGCATTTATGTAAATTTCTATGCTTGTAGGCAGGCCACAAAAATCCAACTGGGGGCCCCATGCAGCCTGTGGGCCCCATTTTGGGCAGCCCTATTCTAGGTATAGAAAATAATGTGTCCTAAGATGGACTATGCTTGGAGGATAGTGATTAGTTTGGTGTTGTTGGAGCATGGAGTATCTAGGTGAATAACTCAAATTAAGTCTAGAAATACAGGTTGGAAGAGGATTGTGGAGGGCCTTAAATGCCACACTAAGGATCTTGGATTTTAGTTGGTAGGCACTGGGGGCAGAGGCTGAAGTTTCTAAGCAGTAGAAGTCACAATCAAAGAATGGATTGAAAGAAGGAGGGGAAAGGAGGCTAGGAGGATTATAAAGAGATTATTGTGACAGGCCAGGTAAGAGGCAATGAGGGTATGAATAAAGGCAGAGAATAGCATATAGGTAGAGATGCTAATTTAGGCTTTTGGAATAAAAATACTCGAATTTTTGTGCTCACATCTTAAGAGTAGAAGAATAGTAAGAGTTACACACACACACACACAGACACACAGACACACACACAGACACACACACACACCCCATCCCTGCTTTCAGAGGACCTATTTTGCTACTTGTAAGGATGGCATTTGAGGGAAAAGGACCAATAATACAGGAAGAAAAAACTGCAACAATTCTAATTCAACATGACTATGACTTCAATGAAAATGATTATGGAACTATAGACTCTCTGAGATGAAAGGAATCTTATAGGCCATCTGTTCCAATCTGTGCTTGTAGAGCAACTCCTTCTTTATCTGTCCAGCCAGATGACCATCCATTCTTCCCTTAAAGACCTTTAGTGATAAGCAAACCATTATTCCCCAAGGTAACCAATTCTACTTTTGTTCAATTTTAACTTTTGGAGAGTTTTAATTGTCTTCATGCGAAATTTGATTCTCTGTCAAACATTTTCCAAAGCATTGTTCCTTGTTATAGTCTCGGGGCCAAGAAAGGCAAGCCTAAATGCTCCCCTATGGAACAGCCCCCTGAATGCTTGAAAACAACTCTCACATTCACTACCCTCACCCCATCAGCTTTCTTTTCTGGAATTCTGTCAACCATTTTTCTTATGCAACTCCTTGGGTTCCTGTAACAACTTGGTTAATCTATTCTAGTTGTTCTCCTTTGGTTTCATTCTATCTTCTCAATGTCCTTCCTAAAATGTTTCACCTAAGACTGAAAAAATATATTCCAGATATGGTTTGACCAAGGCCTAGTACAGCAAAATCATAAACTTTCTCAATCTAAGATAGAATTTACAATGCTTTTTTTTCCAAAAAAAAAACCCCTCCAAACAACAAAATCCAACCGTATTATCTATCTTTTCTATCAACCTCTTACCCATCTGTTACTTGTGCAGTTGACTTTTCTCCTCTCAAAGTATAGGGCTATATATTTATACCTGTGGTATTATCATTCATTTGAATTCTTTTGTTCTACTAAATTGAGATCTTTTGTCATCCTGATTCTTACTTCCAATTTGTTAGCTATTCTTTCCAGCTTTGTGCCATCTGCAAATTTGGTAAGCATGCCATCTAAAAAGGAGGGAGGGAGAAAGAGAGACAGTGATCCAGCAGATGTCCTGATGATTTAAATCCCCCATCATTACTGCATTATACTTCCATGTTAGTTGTTTTACTTTTTCTGGGACTTATCACACATATCCTTCCATCTGTCTAAGTGGTCCATGGTATAAACACCATCAAAGCAATATTGCTTCAGTTTATCCCTCCGTTAATCTTCACTCAAATGTTTTCCACCATTCTCACCTACTCTGATTTCACAGAGCTCTTCACTCTAGTATATTATCTTGGTATGTAATATGTTACACTCTTTTTACCAAATGCATTTCTTTTGAATAAATTTTACCCTTCTGTTGTAATTTTGCCAGGCATGAATTGACTTCCTGCTTTGAACTTTACTGCTGAATGATATATGCAAAAATTGGAGAGAGATGCAGTTTAGTCAAATCAAGAATACACTTGAGGTGAGTCAAACTATGATGGGGGTGGGGTGGCTCATATCTGACTGCTTTATTCTCCATGTTTTGCTCTGATGTCCACAAAATTATACAAGAACCAGAGCAAGGAAGGCCTTCATCATGTTGAGTGAATCAATATGTAGAAAGGAACCCACAAAGTAAGAAGATACGGATGAGTTGTGTTTTGTCCTTACAGAGGGAAGTATACATACTGATGAGATCGCTGATCCACAGAAATAAATTCTCCCCCCACCCCAATTAAAAATATTTCTAACCATAATCCTTGAAATTCATATTCTGTTACTGCCAGAGTGGAGCCAGTTTCCTATAGACCCTTTAAACCTGGTTGTAAGATCTTTGAAGACCTGACTTAAAAAGCAGCTTTATATTCTCCTGCCACGACCTGCCACTATTTCTCAGAGAGGTACCTGTTTGCACTCCTGATGAACTTTTGAAAGGGAAGGGTCTTGTGAATGTGTGTTGGTTTCCGCCCTGTTACCTGGGTGAAGATATGTGACCATTGATTGCCGGTCCTCATTGCCAAAAAGAAAGCTTCCATTCCTGGAGAGGAAAGGTTCAGTTTATCTCAGGGGGCATACTTTAGTTGACAAGAGTGATAGTGTTTAGGGGACTGTTTATAAAAGTGTAATGTACTTGGAGCTCAAGGCAAAGGGCAGGTCTTATAAATCAACAGATAACTAAAATGAATGCCTGGGTCTGTAGATTCCTGCTCCCTAGATAAAGGTGAAAGGGGGTCATCAAGGCAGAAATATAGTGACTTGGGGCTGGGAAATGAGGGGAATTCAATAAGAGCCACTGCTGAGGTCTTAGACGATCAGTTATTGTCATAGATGGAAAGCCTCTAAGGTCAATGTAAAAACAAAAGTCTACATGCTCAGCAAGAAATGTATTAAAGTTAGTGTGCACACTCTAGATAAATGGTTTCTCTTAACACCTAGCATTACAAATAACATGGGAAAGAACCATATTTTGATGTTTGCTGATGTAGACTGACACTGAATAAGGCTTATTAGAAAGAGTTCTGGGCTCAAAATCAGGAACAATTGGGTGTGGCCAGAGGCAAATCATTTAGCCTCTCTGGTTCTTAGTTTCTTCATCTGTAAAATGGCGCTAATCTGTCTCACAGGGATATTGTGAGGCTCAAGTGACATAATGGGTATAACTTCCTTATATACTGTAAGAAATGGGAGGAGGAGTTTTGTTTCCACAGAACTAAAGGTGTACTTCTCCCCCCTCCTCCACCCCAGCTTTCGCAGAGACCAGGCCTCAAGGTTGGTCAGGTGAAAGGTCAGAGGCTTGTACACACGCTCATGCTTTTTGAGAAGGCAGTCAGGAGAATTAGAGAGGCCAAACCGCTTGAACCAGTTCAAGTTTATCTAAGGGTCTGGTCTTGGTCAAGATGATTTGCATAATTTGCATATGTTAAAGAGGGAAAGTAGGGGAAGTAAAAGAATTTAATTTAATCCTAAACTAAGACAAGGAAAATCTAATTAACTTCACTTTTGCTTCTGTATCCTTATTATCCTACCTGTATAAACTTTATAACCTAGGAAAACTATGTAAAAAATAAAGATTGTAAACTAACCATAACTCTAGCAGGAATGGAGGGAATGGTTACCCCTGCTCCTGCAGCTGTATCAGTGTGAGTGTTCCAGTGAGCACTACACCTGCTCTCTCTCGAGGTGTGTAATAAAATGCCTTCCTCTGCCCACTCTGGTCCTGAGTTCTTTGGGTGAGAATGGGCAAATCACATGGATCTTCCTAAGGTCAAGTGAAGGGAAGCAATGAGCAGTGGAAGCTCATCTTGGGCTTACTCCTGGATCTTGCCTTGGGGTGTTCTGTGATCCCCACTGCAGGTGGGGATCTGACCCTAGGAAGCCCTGTGATCCCCACAGATTAAGGGGGTGGGCTACCACTTGGCCTGCCCCTGGGAGTCCTGTGGTCTGCACAGCCTTCCTTAGGGATTATCACAGGGTTCTTCCTCAGGACTTTGGCCCTGCCTAGGAAGTCCAGTGATCCCCAAAACCGCATTTTCTCACAATTTGGGGAAGTCCAGTGATCCCCAAAACCGTGTTTCTCACACTCATCTAAAATGAGGATAATGATATTTGCACAGCCCACTTTGCACAAACCTGATGGAGTCTTATTATTCCTAGTGATCAAAGCTGTTGAACAATGGAATGCTCTGTCTTTCACTTTAGGTGCCTGAGAAGAGCCTGGATAGCCTCCTGTTATGAAAATTGTAGTACAAATTTTTCCACTGAGTACTCAGTCGTTAGACCAGCATTTATTAAGCACCTACTATATGCCAGCCACTGTGTTAAGTATTGGGGTTACAAAGAAAGGGGAAACATAACCCCTGTGCTAGAGGAGTTCACAGCCAAATGGGGGAGATAGCATGCAAACAATTATATATAGTCAAGGTAGATACAGGATGTACTGTATACAATCTCAAAGGGAAGGCACCAGCAATAAGGGGGCTGAGGAAAGGATTCTTTAGCTGAGACTTGAGGGAAGCCAGAAAGAGATGTAAGAAATGAAAGAGTTCCAGGCATAGGGAAAGCCAGTGAAAATACTCAAGAGTCCAGCGGGTAAAGAAATTGAAGGAGAAGGGAACTTCCTTTCTCATCCTCCCACTCTGTCTTGGGCAGATGTAAACCACACCTGCTTTTCAGAAAACCAGCAGTTGGAGTGGGAGAGGGGGACGTCTAATATGGCTCTGACACTCAATAAGTTCCCTCATGTGTCTAGCTCAGCCTCTCTTATTGTGGTATCAACCAGTTTCATCCCACCCCTGAGAAACTCATGACATCCTACCACCAAGGACTGTTCCTTGGGTTTGGGTCTAAGGAGAAGTATTCAGAGTAGAGAAATAGTGATGTGAATGGGGAATTAAAAATGCATCTTTCTCTTTCTCTCCTTTTCAGCCACTTCTCAGAATCACTATTTTCCTACAAGGTCAGTTTAAGTTCCACCTTCTCAGGAAGACTTCCCTGAGCCACTAGTACTTTCTCCTTAGGTTTTCCTTTTAATTTACTTACGAGAAATGATTATTAATACTTCAGGTTTTTTCTCTTTCTATTTCCTCATTTAGGGATTAGGTCAAAGTAGCCTTTGAAGGACAGGGTTGATGATGACATTGGGTTTGCATTCTTCTCAATCTTGGGTGGGATCCCACCCAAATTGGAGGGTTTATTTCTGACTGAATGGTGAAGAGAATCTAATCTAGGTGAATTGGGCCCATAGTTCAACTATATAAGTAATCTGGGGGGAGGTAGATCCCCTTTTCTAGATTGCCTGGGCTGGGTGTGGTCTGGGTGATGATGAGTCTCTTTGTTCAAGAGAGATCAGTCACATTCCCCCAACCCCCTCATTAGAACAAGCCCACCTCTCATTATAATATTCATTCTCTCATTAATTGTTAACCAATCAGAGTTGATTTCCATCTGTTGGGAACACCCACTCTCTCAAGGGTATTTAAACACTGGATGTTCTTCAAGGGGTGTCTTTGGTTTCTGAGAGGACCAATAATCTCAATTTGTTGATTATTTGCTAGTCATAATTAATAAATTGATTATTGACTACTCATAAACTATGTCTCCGGGACTTTTCATTCATCTCACTTACTATACATGCTGCATTCTATAATTAATTTAAACTCCTTGGGGGAAGGGGCATTTTTTTGTCTTGGTATCGTCAAACCCTAATAATACTTTGTATATTTTTTGGGCTAGAAGATAAGATTTGAGAAAGTTGATTCATTGAGGACCCCTCTACCCCAATTAGTATCAATCCATTTGATTATGATTCTATAGGGATAGTGATTATAAGTTCTGTATATTTGGCCCCAGACCTGTGAGCTACAGATGGTAAAATCACTTGCCTAATCATAGGAAATTAACTAGAGGCTCTCCACCCTTGTTTTTTCCTGTCATGGTAACCAAGCCCAGTGTGACAGAGGTGGCTCAACTACATGGAAAGTCCCCCAATTATTTTTGGACCTCTCGACCATTCTCTCTTGTCCAGCACAAGCAGGTTGTGTCATCTTATGACCACTTAGTCAGTGGAGATGCCCATGCTTCACCCAATCTGTGACTCCCCGGCTAATAGGTCATTTTTGGCCCTCAAGAGCAATGTCTATCAACCAATGAGATTACGTATTTTTCCATGCCTCTTTTGCATACTTGGGCAAGAATAAGCAATGTATTAATCAATACTTTATATAAGTCACATAGGAATATAGTTTCTAATAGAAGAGTCCTATAATAGGCTTCAAACTTTAATGTAATGTTCATTACATATTTACCAACCATAGAGCTCAGTTGTGCAACCATAAGAATGTTGACAAGGATATCTCCACCCTGTTTTGCTCAAGTGTCATGACCAAACCAAGCATGGGTGGTGGCATGATATAGAAAATTCCCCTGGTATGTTCTTGGAGCATATGTATAGCTCCTGCCTAACCTAAGGAGAAACCCATCCATCTTATGATCACCTACTCAGTAGAGATATTCCTTGCTTCACCCAATTTGTGATCCTTCTGACAGATCCTTTTTGCTTATCTTAGCCTATGTATCATATGTCAACCAATGGAATTATTCTGTATTTGGTATAGCTCTTCTTGAATGTCTAGATATCTAACCCTATAAAAATAGGGCCCAGGAAGAAGGGGTCATCTCATATTGTGAGGAAGTTCCACTTCATTAGAGGGGACCATGGACCCTTTAATAAAGTGCCATTGGCTCAGAGCTCTGCCTCAGTCTGTCTAATTTTTATCCTCGTAGATTTAATTAGTGTGGGTAACTCTCAGTATAAAAATTCCTCTCACTGGTACAGATCAGCAGTTCATCTGTAATTCATAATTTTTAATGAATTGCCTCAGTCACCAAAAGATCAAATGACCCGCCTATGGTCACACAGATAGCATATGTCAGAGTAAGTACTCAATTGCAGGTCTACCAGATTATCTAATAAGCCACATTCTGCCACTTTTGCACATACGAAGCATAAAATAAATACTTGTGGAAGTATTATATTACTGTATCCATTTTGGAGATGATGAAATAGAGGTTGAATGAGTTTAAGTATCTTAATCTTCTCCCTTCTCATCTCTGTTGTCTGCCTTCTCTGACTTCCCTCAGATCCCAACCAAAGTCCCACTTTCATCATGAAGCCTTTCCTCCCCTCCTCCTTAATGCTGGTGTCTTTCTTCTGTTAATTATCTCCATTTTATTCTTCATAGATCTTGTTTGTACGTAGATGTCTTCATGTTAGATTGTGAACTCCTTGAGGGCAGGGACTGTGTTTTGCTTTTTTTTGTGTGTCCTCAGTGCTTAGCACAGAACCTGGCACACAGCAGGTGCTTAATAAATGCTTGTTGATTTGACTTGCCCAGAGACACACAGCCAGAAATAGCTAAGCTGAGGATGAGAATCAGGTCTCTTTTGATTCTTTCTACTATACTGCTTTTCCTTTCTTGGACCCCAGACTTGGCGTAATGGTTTCCCATCAACTTACTTGAATAAATTTTTGTTCATGCCTTATACAAACCATTCAACATGAGAAGTATCCACCAGAAAATTAAGATATCAATGTTATCATCATTAAAATGTCTTAAAATTAGGTGAGAAATTTAAAATAAACATAGATTGATAGAAAATAATCAGTGGTGATCCCAGAGTGGCTGTTTTTATTTAATTATTGAAAAATCTAGAGACTGTGCTGGTAAAGATGGGATGGTATATTATTAGACAGATAAAACATTTATTAAATGGTAAAATATTTATTACTTCAGATACATGTGGCAGAACTTAAAAGAAGAAGAACAAAGTATTTGAAGAATTCTCCTTTTGGACTAGAATGGTTTTTCTTTGTAATCCTAAGCATTGTATTTTGTGCCTTTTAAAACATTATTATGAGAAGGATGCCATGGATTTTGCTAGACTGCTAGAGGGATAGTGCTTGACACACAAAAATTAAGAACCCCAACTTTAAGGGGATAAAAAATATTATCTCTCTTTCAGTACAAGCTGATGTGTGTGTTCGTAGGGGAGGAGCGGGCATGGATACTATTCAGATTTCTCCCAAACCAGAGAGATATACCACAAATATATGCAGAGACCAGCAGTGTCTGGAATGGTAGCTAGGGGACCACCTAGGGAACTATGGCCTGACTCCAAGGGGTAGATGATCAACCGATTGAAGAATGGTAACATAGATTATATCCCAAATGCCCAGCAACAGTCAAGCATGGGACTTGTCTCCAATACAACCATACTCACTTTTATTCCAACATTCCTCCACCCTGCGTGCTCCCTCTTCTATACAAGCTCTTGACCTCCCCTTTTCTGAGCCAGGCTTGGTCCTTTTGTGGTAGTTATAACATAGCCACTCTGCTACCAAAGTACTCGCACCAGTGGCTGCGAAGTACCTTCCTCCCAATATGCATGCCCCTTATTCCCCAGATCAGTGTTTTTCCAAAGCTGTGATAGGTGCCCTTGGAAGGCCTATCTACATAAGCCATAATTTATAATTCCTTTTTTTTTTGTTTTTTTTTGGGCAGGGCAATTGGGGTTAAGTGACTTGCCCAAGGTCACACAGCTAGTACGTGTCAAGTGTCTGAGGCCGGATTTGAACTCAGGTCCTCCTGACTCCAGGGCCAGTGCTCTACTCACTGCACCACCTAGCTGCCCCCATAATTTATAATTCCTAGACTTAATATAGAGAAGCCCTTAAGGCAAAAGAGAACCCAGAAAGAATAAGTAGGAATTGTTTCATTTATTTTATTTCTATCCCTAGTGCCTAGCACAGTGGCACATAGTATGTGCTTCAGAATGCTTGTTGGTTGATTGAATGAATTATGTGATGTTGGGGAATCTCAGGACCCCCAGCTTACATGGCAGTTCATGGTAATGCTATCCTAGAGACAACTCTGAAAAAAACCTACTTACATGAGTAAAACCTTTTACTCTCAGAACTGTATTGGGTGAAAATGAACTGCTAAGCCTTAGTTGGGTCCCCCAGTTAGCCCTCTTTTAGTCTTAGAGAAACCACCACATTTTTAGTTATCTATGTAAATTGTCTGAATTGCAACTTTGAAAGAACAATTTCTAAATGTGCAAATGACAGCTTTCCCAAGTTCACCCAATAATGAACCCTGTTGTCAAATGAAGCCAGATTTGAATCATTTAAGAACTTGGGATAATGAATGGTAAAAATGTAGCTTGCTGTAGACATGCATAGAATAACATGTGTTATATCTAGGAGCAAACAACCGAGTGAACAAACAGCTGCTCAATGAATTGTGTTGTTTTAGAACGACCAGGCCATGGAAGCAGAATAAGAAAGGAGGAAGTAACAGAAAGAGGTGAAAGGCATTGAGTTAAGTGAGTTCAAGTGAAGAAAGGCAGGTTGAAGATGATTGACATGGCAGGAAAAGAGAGGGAACGGGGGCAAGGGCTGATCAGAGAGGTTAGAATGGAGATAGCTTGACATGGTTGGAAAGAACCCTATAAGAGAAGTCATGAGGCTGGGATTTGAAGAGGCTCTGACACTTGCTAACCAGATGACTTTGGGCAGATCATTTCCCTTCCCTGAGTGTCAATGACTTGTAAAAAAAGAATAACTATATATGTGTCACCTAACCTGTAGGGATGTTTTGGGGATCACGTGAAACACTGATTAAGTGGACAGGACTTTGCAAATGGAAAGTACTCTATAAATGCAAATTATTATCAGAGACACAGAGAGATAAAAAAGAGAGAGGGAAGGAGAGAGTGAGAGAGAGATCTAGTTAAAGAGTTTGTAAGAGTGATAGAGACATGGAGAGATAGAGACAGAAACAGGGACAGGGAGACAGAGACAGAGAGAACAACTTAAATAGTGTGGACAATTCTGCACTCCATTTCTCTCAGTGGACGTATACCTTAGAGTGAATTGGAGATGGGACATGCCTATCTACTGTTTCCCTAGTCAGTCTGTCAGTCTTAGTGACCATGTGCCTTTTGTAATATGACTTCCTCACCATGCTACATATAATTTTAGAATCTCCTTGTCATATTTTCAGACAGTCTATGTATTCCTTTTAGGCTGGTCAAGCTGATGAGAGGCACAGCCTAACCTGGTCTTCCTAGCATTATTGGTGACCTAGAAGCCCTCTGCTGGGTTTCCTTGCTCTCTCTTTATCTCAATCTCTCTCTGTCTTTCTTGGTCTCCCTCCCTCCCTGTCTACCACCCCTAGGATCAAATGTAAAGTCTTCTGTTTGACATTAAAAGCTCTTTACAACATGACTAGCTATTACCTTTATGGTCTTCTTCACATCATTCCCTTCCATGCTTACTTTCTATTCTTCACACAAGACACTCCATTTCCTATCTTTTTACCTTTCTACTGGCTGTTCTCCATGCCTAGAATGCTTTCCCTTTTCACCCTCCCACCTTGGAATTCCTGATTTCTTTCAAGGCCTAAGTCAAGGGCCACCTTCTGCAGGAGGCCTTTCCTGGTCCCTTTGACTTCTAGTGTTTTCCTTTCTATACGTATCTTGTATGTACCTTCATACATGCCTTGTATGTACCTTGTATATACTCAAGTATGTGTGTATGTATGTATGTATGCATGCATGCATGTATATATGTGGTCTCCCTCATTGGAACATAAGCTTCTTGAGGGCAGTAGCTATTGAGGGCAAGCAAAGACTTTTTTTGTATCCTTAGTGCTTGTGACATAATAGATGCTTAATAAATGTTTATTGTTGCTTATGCAGAGTACTTAAACGACATGTGTATATGTACACAACACATATATGTATACATACATGTACACACATATGTGCGCACACATAATATATACATATATACATGTATGTACACACATATACATATACACATGTGTGTGTGTATGCGCACACATGTATGCACACAGGGTATTCCAAAAGACAATGCAGTTTTAAGCTATTAGTTCTTAAAACCACACGGAAAGTTTTGGGACATTCTATATATGATGGTAGGAATCTGACCAGGCAGGAGGAAGGCAATGGCCTTCTCTTCTTAGCTTGGCTTTTGTGATTTTTTGATATACTTGAATTGTAAGCCAAAAGGGTTTGTGGGGCCTAGGGAAAAAATAGCTGTGATGGCTCAGAGAAATGAAAGAGATAAAGAATGAAATAGATTTCATTTTAACAAGGAGGAAAAGAATTTTTATTGATGTGGGAGTTATGTTTAAGTCAGCTGTACACAGACCAGCAACTAGTTAGAGCTAAAGTCAGAATTTGAAGAAGGAGGAAGAGGAAAAGGAGGAGAAAGAAGAAAAACAGTGAGAAAAATGAAGTATAACTAAGATGATTCAACTATTGATTGAATTGAAATGATTGAATTATTTAAAATAATTGACAAATCAAGAAGTGAGATGGACAATAGATTGACATCAAATTGACTACAGTAATTTCATCCAGACATTTAACAAATGTACACTTATTGCCACAAGGAGACCAGTAAAATCTGACTTACTTGCCAAACAGAGATGGCTGCCAAAGGCAGTACTTTCAGTCATTTTTCAGTTGTGTCTGACTCTGTGACCCCATTTATGGTTTTCTTTGCAAAGGTACTGGAGTGGTTTTCCATTTCCTTCTCCAGATCATTTTACAGATGAGGAAACTGAGGCAAACAGAGTTAAATGACTTGCCCAGGGTCATACAGCTGGTAAGTACCTGAGGCTAGATTCCAACTCAGGAAGATGAGTCTTCCAGGCCCCACACTCCATCCACTGCACTACCTAGCTGCCCAAGGCTGTACTAGGTTAGAACATAAATTTGGCTATGAAATCTTATAAACAAGAATGATAGACAATTGTGAGAAATATTACCTCATAAAAGAGAGAGAAGTTGTGGAAGATAAGACCAGTTTAAAGAAAGTTTGACGAGATATTCAACTAGGCAAAGTTATCCCATGGACATACAAAGATGAAAATGGAAGGAAGATTAGAGATGGAAGAAAAATGAAAAAAAGTTTAAAAGCCATTTCAACAAACTGTTTTCTCCATTGAGGTTAATGGAACCAGCACACTTGAACCCTAACATTACAGTTCCTCAGGTACTTACAGAGAAAGTAAAAAATGGTACTAAAGAGAACAAACATAAGGAAAGTGGATGGGTTGGACCAATTATATATAGAGAAGATTCATGCTAGAAGTGATATAATTGTGAGGGCACTGTGGGACTGAAATACAAGTTATCTGAAGGATTGGAAGATATAAAAAGTGTGGAAAAAATATCCTAGACTTTATTAACACTGAAAAAAATTGACCAAGGGAACATCAAGTAATTCCTGAACTGTGTCTATGATAACTAAGTGCCTATCTATACCAAACTTTATTAAGGTCTTCTTGTGGCAGGAGCAACAGTCTAACCCTCCCCCAATCAAGGTAAACTGGTTATTCCTTAAAAGGTATTGAGACTTTCCTTGAGACTTGGTTGGTTCTGGACTGTTGGTATCACTTACTCATCACTTGAGTACAAAGCAACCATAAGGAGCTGGAGCTTGGTTGGTGGATCACAGTGAATGACTCAGGCAAGGGAGCTTTGCTCAGCTGAATTAACTTAAGGTGCCCTGAGTGCTTATCCTTTATGAATTTCCTTCTGTTAGAGGTAAGTACATGACTTCCCAGTGGATAGTCAGAGTGCTTAACTGGTTCCTTTGTGCCACTGGGAGAAAATGAGAAAGGCTTATGTAATACATTAATGAATGCTCTGGTGGTGAAGTTTTGGGAGAATATGGACAAGGCTCACACAGGATGGGTAGGCATGGGTGGGTTCTAATCTTCATCATTAGAAGGAATTGCCACATTTAGGAGATTACAAATGCACTTCAGTATTGTGAGTGGAAGCTCATTCGTACCTGATTATGTCAGGTTTCTTTGGCAGAGGTCCCTTCAATGTGTTTAGGGGAATGGGAGTCTCAGGAGGGAATTAAGTGGGAATTAAAAAGACTTCCTAACCCTAAGTCAGATAGAGAGTTGAAACATGGCAATGTGTTCTTCTAGTAGAAAGAACTAAATTCAAAACTAAAAATTAAGCTTAACCTAGGGCACACTGCCTGGTGTTTGGACATTAGTTATATATAGTGGCTAATAGCTTTAGTCATGTCTTAAGAACTATCAACCCACTCTTACTAAAGAGAGGATTTGGGGTAATTATAGTCTGTCAGTCAATAAACATTTATTAAGAGCCTATTATGTGCCAGGCACTAAGTGCTAAGTGCTAGGGATACACAGGAAAGTAAAAGAAAGTCCCTGTTCTCAAGACCAGTGGCCAGCTGTCTAATGGGAGCAGGTTCAAGAAGGACAGCTTAATGACGTCCCCAAGAGACATTAGAAGTCCTGAAGGATCAGAAGTATCGATTGTGTCTTTTTATATGTCCCAGCCACCTAATTTCCTTATGTGTGTATTCTTTATATGTTCCCTAGGTATGTTTACCTTTTCCCACAGATAGAACACACATGGCCACACACATAAACATGTACACACATGCATGTACATATCAAAGAACATGCGTGCACATGCCCATATATTTATATTCTGTGTTGCACATTTTATGTGTGTGTGTGTTTATATATATACACATGCATCTGTGTGTATGTTTAGTTATCTCTGCATGGATAGCTCTCCAGTAGAATATAAATTCTTGAATGTCAGAGATTGTTTTGTTTGACTATATCTTTGACACATAGCGTAGTGCCCTGTACAAAGTAGGTGCTTAATAAATGTTGAATTGAATCAAACTGAAGGTAATGTGGCTATTTTCATATTCTGGCAGATGGTTCATTGTAGCAGAGCCTTGTCAATCTTGTTACAATGAATTATATTAAATGAACATTTCTGTATAACAGATGTGTCTATTGGTTTCTGCCTGGGTAGGAATCAATCCCTATAATAAAGACATGATTGTCTAACATGGGGCAAAGGGAAGAGATTATTATTATCATGGTTGTTATTATTACTATTTTTATTTTTGTTATTGCATTGTCCAAATATGTATCATATTCATAAAATGAAATCCCTGATAGGAAAAATATATAGGTATATATTGCAAAGTAATAGCATCAAATTTGGCATATATATTTTTCAAATGCGAAAGTCCTTTAAAAAAACACATATTTCCTTTCAAATACAGATGCTTTAGTTTATCATCCTCAATCTTTGTAATTTTTGCTTTTTTCTTCCTGATCTTCATAAAACGTGTATGATTACAGCTGGATTCATGTTTTTATCCAAATCGGATTTTAGGGAAATACAGTCCATAATGGCTCCTTTCCATCATCCTGTTGATAATGTGTGATTTTTATTTTTCTAAGATTGTAGCCATGGATCACCAATGGAAGACTGCTGTTATTAAAGAGAGGGACTATTGTGGTAGGGACCTGCGGTTCCTCGAAAAGCAGCATAGTTGAATGGAAAGAGCCCCTAACCTTGGAGTCCAAAGAACTGGGTTCAAATCCCAGGTCTGCCACTTATTAGCTGTGTTACTATGGAGGTCATTTGACCTCTGTGGGTGTTACCTTCCCCATGTTAAACGGGAGTCGTGACATTTGTACAACATACTTCCACAGGCTTGTTGTAAGGAAAGCACTTTTTAAACTACACATGAAAGTTGTTGTTATTTTTAAAATAAGTGCAGAATCTCTCAAATATAATCTGTCTTGAATTCCTTCTACTTAATATTAGCCCCAACTCATTCAGTTCTATCCAACTGTTGGTAGACTGTGTTAATAAACTGAAGGAATGGACCGGCTATCTAGGTAGGTCATTTTCTAATCTATCTATATGTTTATCTATCTGTTTATCTATCTATCTATCTATCTATCTATCTATCTATCTATCTATCTATCTGTCTGTCTGTCTGATGGTCTGTCTGTCCGTCTTTCCATGTAGATTGTTTTTCCAGAGTTTGATGGTTAGATCGATCTTCTTTTTTCCTTGCTCTGTATTTCATTAAATTGGCTTAGTGGTATTCTAGGGCTTTGTGCAATTAGTACAACACCAATTGTAAAGAAAAGCATATGGAGAACCTCACCATGAATAAGGAATCTTTCTTTGTTTGGATTTGTACAAGGATATCTTTTGTGTCATGATAAACTACCTTAGGTGAGCATATAACCTATATGTTTCAGCATCTTACTTAATGTCAATCCTCAGGCTGTCATTGAATAAAATTATTTCTATACTCTTATAATCCAGCTAACTTGGCCTGTTATTACATTCTCCATCCTTTGTCTCCAAGCCTTTGCATGGGCTATCCCCTGCACCTGGAATGCTTTTCTTCATCACCTTAGAATCTTCAGCTTCTTTCAAATTTCAGCTCAAACATTACCTTCTTCAGGATACCTCCTCTTGGTCCTCTCATTTTCTAAAGCTTTCCCCTTTAAGGTTACCATCTATCCACTCAGTCTGTATTGTGTATATATGTATTTAATTACACATGGTCCCTTCTATTAAAGTATAAGCTTTTGGATATCCATCAATTGGGGAATAGCTAAACAAGTTGTGGCACATGATTGTAATGAAATGTGCCATAAGAAATGACAAGCGGGATGATTTCAGAAAAACCTGGAAAGACTTACATGAATTGATGCATAGTGAAATGAAGAGAACCAGTGAAACGTTGTGCACGGTAACAGCAATATTGTTTGATGAAGAACCGTGAATGACTTAGGCATTCTTAGCAATACAATTATCTAAGACAATTTCAAAGGACTAATGATGAAGCATACTATCTGCCTCCAGAGAAAGAACTGATACTGCTTGAATATAGGCTGAAGCATGCTATTTTTCACTTTCCTTCTTTCATTCTTTTATTTATTTGAATCTTCTTATACAAAATGACTAATGTGGAAATGTTTTACATAATTGTATTTGTATAACCTATATCTGATTGTTTACCATTTGGGGGGTGGAGAGAGAAGGGAAGGAGAAAGGGATAGAATTTGGAACTCAAAACTTCAAAAAATATTAAAAATTGTTTTAACATGTAATCGGGGGAAAATACATACATACTATATATATGTGTATATACACACATGTATACACATATATGTGTACATAAATATATACATATATGTAAACACACATATATGTACATATGTGTGAATATGTATGTATATATAAAATAAAATGTAAACTTCTTGAAAATAGGGACTGTTTTAATTCTTATATCCCCAGTACTTAGCACAGTACCTGAAATGTAGCAAGCACTGAATAAATGTTTATTGATTGAATGACTGAGGTCATGGAGTCTTATATAATGTTGATATATGTATGTGAAACACTTTGTCTGAGACCTTTAAAGACTACATTTTGCTCTAGTTAGTCACATGCCTTCTTACAAAACAGTGAATATAATAAATGCAGAGGATTTTTTTTTTAAATTAAGGACTACATCACCCAGGTTGGAAGTACAGGGATTACTCATATACCTGATCCTGTTGCTGCTTGGCACAGAAGCTTTGACCTTCCCTGTTTCTGACCTGGACCAGTTCACCCCTCTTTAGGCAAGCTTATGGCTCCATACTCCCAGAACCCCTCTATATTAATGCTGAACTTAGCATGGACACTCAATCATCTTGGTTCACTGAAGTTCATGGTTCTCAAGCTCAAGAGATCTGCCAGCTTCAGCCTTCCTAGTAGTTGGCATTATACACATGTACCATGTAATGGTAATTTAAATTTGAAGATCTTTCCCACTCATTAATAGGCCCATGTGACCTGCCTGAGCCACATGTGGTGGGAGGAGCTTACTGAATGAGAGGTATTGGAAGGGTGGAGCAGGAAATGCTCAGAGAGATTAGAGCTGAGGGAGAGAGCAGACATATGCTAGCTATACTGTGAGTGTTTGTTGGTGGCAAGGCCCCAGCTGGGGGAGGGAATGGTTTTGAGATGAAATTGTTCTCTGTTGTGATGATGTGTATTAATTTCTTTGCTGCTACGATAGATTGGACTTATTGGTTTTGGGATCTGGTTCTCTGGTGTCTGAACAAGTGGTTTACTTCTTCTACCTTCTATATGGAGAGTCTCTTCTATTTTGCGATACGGAACTATACAGGCATATTTACAATTATCATCTATATTGTGATCATTGCCTTGCTAATACACACCACCATGCCTGACTACAGAGGAATCTTAAAATCTCCATACCAGTGATTTTCAGGGTGTGATTTAGGGACCCTGGGGGTACCTGAGACCTTTTAATGACTTCATTATGTTGAAACTATTTTTGTAGTAATAGTAAGATGTTTTAATTTCTGTTTTATTAAATATCAATAGACATAATCTACATAAGGGTGGCTGTGTGTGGCACAGTGAAGAGTGCTGGGCCTGGAATCAGGAAGACCTGAGGTCAAATCTGACTTCGGATACTGCTGTGTGATCCTAAACAAGCCACTTAACCCTATTTGCCTCAGTTTCCTCATCTGTAAAATGAGCTGGAGAAGGAAATGACGAACCACTCTAGTATCAGAAAACCCCAAATGGGGTCATGGAGTGTCAGACATGACTAAAATGGCCAAACACATCGTTTTTGGTCCTCAATTATATTTAAGAATGTAAAGGGGTCCTGAGACCAAAAAGTTTCAGAACCACTGTTCCGTACTATTCAGACTATTATACAGACGTTCTAGACTCCGTGATCTCTTTTATTCGCATTTCTTGCTTTTCCCATCAGTGTATTCCAAAATTATTTATTTTACTCTGAGAATACATGTATCCATGGAAGGGAATGATACCACTGTAGAAAATCATCTGTGAAAGCCTACCTGTTCTTTTTTCAGGTATTCATCAAAGATGCATACATATTTATAGGCTAACCTCATACAGATATAAAAATCAGAAAGCAACAGTACCGATTGGTAGTTACTGTTATCTCCTTTCCTTTTTTTCTTTTTTGGAGGGGGGGGCAGGGTAAAACTATCATCTGTATTTTTTTTTCCCATTATTTGGAAACTCCCTCTGCTCTGAGCTATCTAGAGAATTGATCTATGAAGGTTAAATAGCAACTGTAGGTCTTGTGGCAGGTATAAGTTGGGTACATTGTGTTATCAGGGAGAATTTATCCTTGAGAAGTGGCAGGAAATATACTGTGAGGTCAAACATGACTATAAAAGGAAGATGGCTATATATAGAAAAAAAAATGAAAGCCAACAGATGGCATTGCCCAAATGGTGCGTTTGGTATCCTGACTATACCAAAAGAATAAAAAGAAAGGTGTTCGTCATGTTGGGTACATTCTCTATAAAGAATTTATGAGAAAACATGAGCAAGAATGATATAAGTTAAGAAAGTATGCAGGGGTTGCTATCTGCATTGGTGGAGGGTATGAACATATAATAAACACATAGAGTCACCAGAGTATATCTAGATCAATACATTAAAATATGCTGAATTTGAATAGTTATATACATATATATCTATAAAGCACACACACATATATATATATTTGAAAATACTGTCACACATTATCTGATTTCTATCCTTACAGCATCTTTGTGAAGGAGGGAAGGAAGGCAGACACTATTCCCATATTAAAGATGGGGACAATGAAATTCAGGGATATTTGTCCAAGGTTAAATGATAAATTAATGGCATTACTGAGACTTTAACCTTGATCTTCTAATTCTTATGGTCTAATGAAATAAAAAAAATTGTAGGGAAAGATAATGATCCGTCAGACCTTGAACTGATGTCCATAACCAGGAGCCAGGGAGATGAAATTTGGGGCAGTTAGAGGTCTAGCACTTGATAGGTAATCAGAAGACTTTGATTCAAGGTTTGGCTCCAGCAATGATCAGCAGTGTGACTATTATGGGCAAATCCTTCAACTCTTCTAGGTCTCAGTTTCTTCATCTATAATATGGGTCTAGTACAACCAGTTACTTTGGGTTAGTGTGTGTCAAAGATTCTAACTCTCTTTGTCCTTCCCAGCAGAAAACACTACTATCCCTAACCACTCTGGGCTACGCAGAACTAGATCACAAAGTTCTGGCTGGGGCCAGTTGCTTGGGACTATATTGTGGTCTGCTTCATCTTTTGGAACCTAAGGCAATAACTGAGATATAGGTGGTAACAAAGCTGAGTGAGCACATATGTCTTCTGTAGCCTTTGCCCATTAGATTGGTCTGTATACCATCAATTAATGCTACAGTTAGAGCAACTGAATGTGTAACTATTTCTCTTTCTCTCTGTGACTTGGCTTAAAAGGAAGCCCTTACCAGCTGTGTAACTCTGGGTAATCTAATTAACATCTCTGTTGGGGACGGGAACGGGAGATGTCGGGGGCGGGAACGGGAGATGTTGGGGGCAGGAACACTTAGAGCTAGCTTGCTGCCATATTAGGAGATAAAGTAGGACTCAGCCTGTGATTGGACGATAGAGCTCGCATAGGGAGGGGTAAAGCTATAAGAGCACTCGCTTCGGGGAAGTGCGGCTTTCCGGGATGTAGTCACGACGGAATAAAGAGCTCCCTGACTACCTCATGTGTTCTGTCTGGTTCATCCTCCGCGAGGGTCGCGGAGGCCGGTGGCGCCCCGAAGACTCATCATGCTGCGACTTGGTGAGTGAGAGGATGGGCTAGCAGTGGGGGGACAGTAGCGCGAGTGCTGGAGATAGAGCACTCCGCACATCTCTGAGCCTCAGTTTTCTCATCTGCAAAATGGGGATCCTTGTAATACCTACCTCATTGGGTTGTCGTGAGGGTTATATACTATAAACCTTAGCACATGATATAAATATGAGCTATTATCATGTCATTGACTTAAGCCATTGGATAAACTTTCTGAGAGCCACTCCTCTGGCTATTAGTAGAGATGATATTTTACCAACATTCCATCATTCCATTTGGTGTTTTTTCCTTAATGGGGTGTGGGATGAACAGGCTTTGTGAGTGGTACAGAAGCAACTCTTGAGGAAACACTTAGAAAACTAGGCTTTCTGCCATTAAAAGAGACAAATATTTATGGTGACCTAATTAAAGTTTTAAAAATTCAATTTGGCCAGTTAGAGAACTTGGCTCCTTTCCAGGAGGAACAAGGAATCATCTTAATGACCCAGACAATACTGGACTGTTTTGCCATCCCAAACAAGTTTCCAGGTACATGCTGTTCCAGATAGTGGCAGGGACTATGCTGAGAGTGTGGCCAGGGCGGCTGCTACTGCCACAGGCTGGTAAGTTCCAGGGAGAAGAACTGGATCTAGAAGGAACTAACATAAGTCAGCATATTTTCTGCAACTTGAAGAGTTTTCTTTTTAAAATAAATAAATAAAGCGTTCAGTAAGTGCTTACTATATGTAAAGCACTGTGCTAAGTTCCAGAGGCACAAACAGAAAAGCAAGAGAGTCTGAGCTCTTGAGGAGCTCACATTTTAATGGGAGAGCCAACACATACGGAAAGTTTTAGATGCCAGTCAGCTGGAAAAGTCCCATAGTCCTGAGGGTGTAGCTGCAAAATAGATGCATCTTCTTTAATGTCATATTCACTGATAAAATCCTATCAGTTTCTGATGCTGAACTATATTGGCACAAAGCACCAAGGACTTTGGTGGCAAAAATTTTCCATTCTGGTTTTTCAGTAGCTGTAGCTGCAGCCTCTTTAGGAGCAGGTGTTGCTTCCCAGGATAATGGCTGAGGGCACTGGGCTGGAAGCAATGCTGCTCCCAAGGCTCTTGGATTCAGGGTCCTGTGTCATCTCCATCAGGATCTGATGGCAGATGGTGGTCAAGGTGGTAGTGGTGGTTTGATGTACCTGACACTTCTGTCTCAGGGTGCTGCCTCCTGTCACTCTCTTTCACAGTGCTGAGCTGCTTTGGCTAGGCTGGCTTGCCTGCCTGGGCCCTGGATAATGGCTAAGGATTGGGCTAGAAGCAAGATTGATACCTGGGGGGAACTGCCCCTCCCAGAACTGTAGCCCTTCTCTGCTTCTCACTGGCACTTGGTCAGCAGGTATCACTTGTGGTGCTGAGGAAGGCAGGGCCCCTCCCCACCATGATTTACAGTTAATTGGATCCCTGACCAAATGAAACAGGCTACTCGTTATCAACAACATAAGGTCCTTGACTACTGCTGGCTTCAACAATCTGACTCCCTGGTGAGCTTTCTGGGAGAGTTCTCTTAGCATTTATAAAAAATAACAAGCAGGATGTGCTGAGAAAAACCTGGAAAAACTTACATGAAGTGATGCAAAGTAAAATGAGCAGAACCAGGAGAATGTTGTTCACAGTAATAGCAATATTGTATGACGGTTAACTATGAATGTCTCAGCTATTCTCAGCAATACAATGATCTAGGACAATTCTGGAATTAGGATAAAAAGTACTATTCATCCCCCAGAGGAAGAATTGATGAAGTCTGAATGTAGATTGAAGCGTACTTTAAAAAAAACCACACGCTTTATTTTTCTTGTTTTTTTTCCCTTTGGTCTGTGTTTTCTTTCACAACATGACTAATATTGAGATATATTTTGCCTAACTGCACATGTGTAACCTATATCAAATTGCCTGCCTTCTCAATGAGAGGGGAGGGAAAAGAAGGAAGGAGAGAAATTGAAATTAAAATTCTTTTTAAATGAATGTTAAAATTTTTTTTACATGTAATTGGGGAAAAATAAAATGCTAAATAAATTTTTTTAATTAAAAAAAAGTTCTCTTAGCACAGACTGCCTGAACTAAACAGGTAAACTCAGAGTTGGATTATCTTCAAGAAACATGTTTATCACTATCCTGGCAGGGGCTTAGTAAATATTTGCTGAATGGCTTGGGCCAACAGGAATAAGAGAGTTTCCAAGCGCTGAGAGTTGCATTATCTCATACAGATATGGATTTGACTACATGGAGATGACTGTTATGATGTATTACCAGAAAGTGCAGGGACATTCCCAACCTTGACGATAGCCAGCTAACAGCTCCTCATCTATGGAGCCACAGAGAGATAATGAGTGGATTTTTGAAATAAATTCTTTGGTCCTAAAAAATATTTCCCTTGCATTTTTATAGACAGCTGAATTCGTAGTACCTTGTTGCAAGTAAACTGTACCCAAATCATAATATACTTGGCCCTGCATTTCCTCAGTTTTTATTGTTAATTGAGCTCTTAACTCTAAGTTTCTCCGTTTATCATGCTGGGTTGTATAGCCAATAAATCCAGTGTTCTCATTGTATGGACATAAAGATCTTTGTCTAATTTCAATGCTGCCTCTAATATTAGAATAGAATCAGTGGTCTGTTCTTTTAGCATTTTCAAAATGTTTTCTGTGATAAATGTTGAAGGGGAGATGGGAAAATCAGGACACTAATGCACTGTTGGTGGAACTGCGAACTGATCAAACCATTCTGGAAAGCTTTGGAACGATATCCAAATGGCTATAAATCTGTGCATACCCTCTGACCCGGCAATAGCACTACCACGTCTGTATCCCAAAGGGATTAAAAAAGGAAAAGGGCCTATTTGTACAAAGATGTTTATAGTGGTGGCAAAGAATTGGGCATTGAAGAGATACCCATTGAATGGCTGAACAAGTTATGGTATACTATTGTGATGGAATATTATTGTCCTATAAGAAATGACTAGCAGGATGCTTTCAGAAAACCTGGGAAGACTTACATGAACTGATGCAAAGTGAAGTGAGCAGAACCAGGAGAACGTTGTATACAGTAATAGCAATATTGTAATGGTAATAAACTGTGAAAGAGTTAGCTGTTCTCAGCAATACAATGATCCAAGATAATTCCAAAGGACTCCTGATGAAAAATGCTATCCACTTCCCGAGAAAGAACTGATGGAGTCCAAATGCAAGTTGAAGTATACTATTTTTCTCTTCATTTTTGATGTGCTTTTTTTGTCTGTGTTTTCTTTCACCACATGACTTATGAAAACATGTTTTGCATGTTTGCACATAATAACCTATATCAAATTGTTTGCCATCTCAGGGAGGAGGGAGAAGAGAGAGAGAGTGGGAAAGAATTTGGAACTCAAAAAAATGAATGTTAGAATTGTTTTTACATGTAATTAGGAAAAAATAAAATGTGAAAAAAATAAAAAATAAGAAAGCTGATCAGTGAAATAGATTAGGCATACAACATTCAGAAGCAAAAAAAAAAGTTTTCTGTTAACTCCTCTTGCTGTATTTGATTCATAACCCTCAACTGGAGGAGGGTGTGTTTGTGTGTGTGTGTTTCATCTGTCTGATAGGGCAACTACTTTGAACAATTATTCTAATCGCACATCTATTGTGGAGTAGGATAGCCACGTTAGTAGTGGAGGCAAAGTACATGTTTTGTCCCTGGAGGAACTTCAGTGATACACAGCAGTGCATTTAGTAGCATACTGAACCTGAACAGACACGCTTTTCTCTAGCGTGTCTAAATCCCATCTCAAACACAGCAACGTTAAGATCAAGAAGTTTTAAAATTCGATTTCTCTTGTGATTAGCTGGAGGTCGAACCTGGTTCTGTTCATTAATTGAAGGTTTAGAAGCCTATTCCAAAAACTGAACTAGCGGCTGAACTGGTGCGGGATGGGGTGGGACTTGCCCAGATGTTTCTCCAGCAGGAATTTCGAACCAGCACGTCTGCTGCAGGGCGCTGGGCTGGCGGGAGGTGGTTGCCTCCAGGTCCACCTCCACCACTGCCCCCTCCACCATCCCAGCCTGGACAGCTTCCCAGTTCCAACCTGAGGCTGTGACACGGGCCCATAGCAGGGTGACACAGGATGGAGGTCATAGAGCAGGCGGCCCAGAGGCCAGCCCTGCCTCGGACCCAAGCTAGCCTCAAGAGTTTTCTAAAGCATTGAGAGGTTAAGTAATCTGTCCAATGTTACACAGCCATTATGTGTTAGAGGCAGGACTGGAACCCAAGTCTTTTTGTTTCCAAGACTGGCTTACTATCTATTAAGCCACACTGCTTTTCTCTAGGGAAAGGTCACAGAATACAGTCCTTCCATAGGCTTATGAGCAGAATTAGTTGCAATTGTACAGGAGCAATCCTCTCCTCCCATTAATAAAAAGTTATTGTAAAAGCCAAGAAAAGTCTTCTACCTAGAGGGATTGAATGACCTTTGCGGTCCCTAATAGGTTTGTGAATTTGTGATTCTATGGTTCATACATGCATAGGACTAGAGCAGGGGTGGAGAACCTGCAGCCCAAGGCCACATGTGGCCTTTGACTGAATCCATACTTCACTTTCATTAAGGGGATTTGTTCTGTGAAGTTTGGATTCAGTCAAAGGGCTACACTTGAGGACCTAGAGGGCTACATATGGCCTCCAGTCTGCAGGTTCCCCACGTCTGGGCTAGAGCAAGCACACATCTTATCTTCTACAGGAGAGTCCCAATTTTATGAAGAGACAGTGTAAAGTTTTAATCAGGTTTTGCAAAAATAGAACCTTTTGCCAGATCATGTGTCCTGATTTTTGGTTGGGGAATTGAGGTCTATGTGCTCTCACAATGGAGATAGGCTCAGAAAAAGTATCCCTCTGAAACAAATTCCTAAGGATCAACAAGGGAGGCTAGGTGGCACAGTGGATTCAGCTCCTGGCCTGGAGTCAGGAAGACTTATCTTCCCAAGTTCAAATCTGACCTCAGACAATTACTAGCTGTGTGACCCTAGGCAGGTCACTTAACCTTGTTTGCCCCAGTTTCCTCATCTGTAAAATGAACTGGAGAAGGAAATGGCAAACCACTCCAGTACCTTTGCCAAGAACATTCCAAGTGGACTCACAAAGAGTTGGACATCACTGAAACAACTGAATAACAGCAAAAGGAGCAATACATTGGCTACTTGCTGAAATCTTCTAAGGAGTAATTTTGACCTGGGAGATGTTTTCCAAGTAAGTTACATTTAAGAATAGGAAATCTCAAATCCATTCAAAAAGCTGAAAATCCTCCCACCTTCCCATCTCTACCTTCATCAGGAAATCACTAATCTAACCACAAACACACATAAAACAGGCTGTAATTTTGGGTTAGCAAGCAGGGTAGCACATCACAAGATATGATCTCAGTGCTTCTGCAATGACAGAATGTTCTGGTAAGCAGCGATAAACAATGGAGAGAGGAGAGCGCTTTGTCAGCATTTCTATAGTATCATCAAGGGGGAAGGAACGTTCTGCTTTCATCTGCCCTGGTTCTTAAGAAAGACATGTCCTTTGTGGAGAAGACCAGTTCATCAGGTTACCACAGATGGATAGAAATATACCTGAAGAATTGTTAATGCCCACTGGTCTAATTCTATGCTTATGAAGCCACCTTCAGAGCTTTAATTTTGTCTTCTCAGTAGCACAGTACAATGGAAAAGGAGCTAGTTTTGGAATCAAGGGACACATGTTTGAATCTTGGCTTTGCCAATCTTGGACAAGTCCCTTAAACTCTCTCAACTTAGCTTCCTCACCTGTAAAATGGGGGACTAGTCAGAGATGCCAAACTTGGGCTGCATCTGGCATATAAAACTCCCAGTGTGGCTTGAACCCATAGTCAATAAACATTTACTAAGCACCTAGTATATGCCAGGCACTGTGCTAAGTGTTGGGGATACAAAAAGAGTCAAAAGAGTGTCTACCCTCAAGGAGCTTAAAAGTGAATGGGAAAGACCACAAACAAATGAATATGTACAAAAGCTATATAAATAAGAGGGTGAAGGTGCTAGAATTAAGAGGGTTTGGGACTAGAGCAGGGGTGGAGAACCTGCAGCCCAAGGCTTCCTATAAAAGATGTGATTTTAGTTGGGACTCAAAGGAAGCCAGGAAAGCTAGTAAGCAGAGAAAGAGGAGGGAGAGCATGAGATCATGTCTCTCAGTCATGGAGGACAGCCAGAGGAAATGCCCAGAGCTGAGAGATAGAATATCTTGTTTGTGGAACACCAGGAGGCCAATGTCACTGTATCAAAGAGTACATAAGAGGGAGTAAGGTGTAAGAAGACTGGGAAGGTAGGAGCGGGGCTAGGGGATGAAGGGTTTTGAATGCCAAACAGAGAAATTTGTATTTGGTCCTGGAGGCATTAGGGAACCACTGGAATTTGAGTAGGAATACTGACGTTGTAAGACCAGACTAAAATGTAACTGGGAAATCTTGAACAAAATAAATAAAAATTCAATACAACGTAGACAATGTTAACTTCTGGTTTTCTAGGTCAATATATTGCCTGTAGGGATCTTTTCTATTTGAATGTGATACCATTTAGTTGACTTTGAAGGTCCCCTGCAGTTCTAATCCCATGATTCTGTAACACTGTGTTGTTGTTTAGTCATTTCAGAATCTTCGTGACTCCATTTCGGGTTTTTTTTGGCAGAGATACTGGAGTGATTTGCCATTTCCTTCTCCAGCTCATTTTACAAATGAGAAAACTGAGGCAAACAGGATTAAGTGACTTATCCAAGGTCACACAGCTAGTAAGTGTCTGAGGCCAGATTTGATAAAGATGAGTCTTTCTGACTCTAGGCCCAGCATTCTATCTACTATGCCACCCAGCTGCCCCATGACCCTCTGATTTATCCATGAAGACCGAGTGCCCGGTATAGGTGACTTGTTCCTGTTATTTTGCCATAGTATATGAATGAGAGACATCATGGCATACTGGGTAGAGAGTGATCTTTGAGTTCAAATCCATTGTCTAACACGTAGTGGTTTTATGACCTTAGGCAGATTACTCAATCTCTTAATCCCTCAGGGAAGTAAAACTATACATTTTGGAGAAGGTGCCTCGGTCTTGTGGGTAGGGAGAATTTCCTTCTTGGGTATTCCCTACATCAATTATACTAAAGATTCATTTTTTTAAATGAACATAGTGGTTCTCTGGCTTCTATATGAGCCCCATGTGAGTTGGCTGAGCATGAACCAGTCCCTCAGAGCCCTAGCTGAACTGATACACATGTGAAGCTGGAGGCCAGGCCTTGGACCCTATTATTAAGGAGCAGATGTTCTCTGAGGACTTGTATGAAATGGACCACAGCCTTTATATGGTTTTCATCTCCATAGGGGGTGAACCAAATTCTGCTGCAGCATATAGAGTAAGCTGCTCACCTTTGGGATGGAGGTGAATTCAGTTTTTTCAGGTCACTAGAATAGTACATAGTGACCTCAAGTACAAGTCTCCTTAAACATAGACAAATCTAGCACTGGCAAGAGCTGGAGTATGGCTTTCAAGGACAGAGGGAATGGGAAGATTGGAACCCCAGACTATGATTATAATATGGTTGCTTTTTCTGTGGACCTCATGAAGTTGTTTGAAGGACTATCCCTGCCCAAGGCGAGCCATGATATGACATCCAGAAATGAACATCTGAATCTCATAAAAGTAACTTAACCAACTTTGTGAGTGAACAGGGAGGTAATAGCTGAAGAAAAAAAAATGGACTCATTTCATGTCTTCTTTGCTATCAAACTGTAAGCTAATTGAAAACTCCAGAATTTCTCTGGTGCTCAGCTGCCTGTTTTCCTGGGGTGATCAATCTATGAAAAGTTTCCAAATTGTGTTAAAACTGCCAGATCCTCAGCAAACAGCACAGAGAGTATTTTCTAGGGAGAGATGTTCAATAATTAAAATGAGTCAGCACTGGGGAACAAGAGGGCGGTTTGAGCTAGTTTAACAATCCACATTTTCTTAGCAGAAAAATGCAGTACCCATAATACATTATTTTGCACAAAACTGAAGTCAACTAGAGCAGATTTGTCTCAGGAGGAACCCAGGGCAGCCTGCCAGGAAAATCATTTTATACTCACTAATGGGGAACCTGGTGGTAAAAAGCTGTGGTTGGGGAGGGGTGTCATTCCTAGGGGCAGGCTCTCAGTTGCCACACAAGCCAAGAAAGCTGCCCGACAGTGTTCTCGTGTGGTCTCTCATTTCCTGGCTCTTTCCTTTCTCTACCCTGGACACAAACCAGAACCAATAAAGGCATGCTTAAACTGATTTCCCTATTGCCAGAACTGCAGGCTCCACATAGACCACACCCCAAGCTCACTGCAGCAGCACAAAGGTCTGTTGCTTGGTTCACCTCATTCCTCTCAGTAATAGTTTTGCAATAGATGGCAGAATTGACCCAGGAGGTGAGAAGTTGGAAATTTTCAGAGAAAAGGAGAACAATTAAGAAGAAAAGTCACTTTCTGCAGGTGGTGAACATCCTGCTTAAAAAAAATCTTCCCACTGGGTTTTGGGGAAGAGTACAAACTGTAAAAGCCGAAAGTGGTTTGGCTTGGGGTTCATGTCTTGGAGTGAAGTAGTAAGGACCTCCTACTGCACTGCCTGATGGGCTGGTACCTTCTCTTTCAAGGCTCATCTCCTCCCCACTTCCAATGACTGGCCACTTAAGAAGGAAAAGAAAAATTGGCCATATCCACCCTCACAGAGGTTCACATGATTAGGGCAGAGCTAAATTTGTGATCAAGTAATCTAAAGACCAAACAACATTTTATTTTTTGCTTCACTGTCCAAGAGAAAAAGGCTTCAATTATAGTGGCAGAAAATACTGATTAGAATCAATCAACACCTCCTGAAGTTTAAACACTTAACTTAATTAAATGGTTCAGTAAATTTGCTATACTCTCAAGCAAAAATCGCAATATCTAAAAGGATGTTTAGAGTTTTTTTAAAAGAGACATAATTAGTATGTAAGCACATTATAAACCTTGGAGATGGCTCAGTGTAAAGTGATGTGAATGTTTCACTGAATTCAATATAACTCACGCCTACATCAGCGCTATTACTCTAAAGCTAAAACCATGCAAGATACACATGTTTGTCAGTTATGGTAAGTAATCCCAAGTTCTTGTGGTAGTCCCAAGAAACCATGTTTCAAAGAGAGTAGATTCAGGTCAATGGCATATCTTCCCCCAAAAGTCAACAACAAAAACAACCAAACAAAAGCCACAGTAAGACTTTGCTAATCAGAGCAATTGGAAAGGGATGCCATTTTGAATTTTTTGGGGGATAAGTTGGATTGTAGACTATTTTTCAAAAACAGAGATTGTATTTTTTTCAAATACTCACAGTAAACCAGACTAGTAGGCGAGTGATGTTGCCTAAGAGACATATTTGGGTGACTTGCTTTCATGAATAGATATAGATGACCTGCAATTAAGACCATCAGTTATGTGATTATAAATGGGTTTTTCTTAAGTGTTTGAAATCAGAATGATGGAAACTGTTTCGTGACAGTAACTACTGTTTTCTATGAAGAAGGGCTCTGTTAAGTAGAGATGATATTTAGTCAAGGCCTTACCCGAATGACCACACTTTGGGGGAGAGGCTGTCTAGTAGTAACTAGCTGTTGACCTTGGGTAAGTCATAAAACCACACTGAACTTCAGTTTTCTCTCATGTAAAATAGTGGCTGGATTATGTCAGAGTTTCTTAATTGTGTTCTAGTGAGACAATGAAAAAGTCCAGGGGGTTCTGCAAACAAAACGCTTAAATTTTTTATATTATCTCTCCCTCCTACTGTTCCCCCTTTATTGAAAAATTAAGCAAAACAATAACAAAGAAACATCTCAGAACAGATACTCATAGTCCAGCAAAATAAATGATCACACCGATTGCATCTCATTTGGAATTTCAAGTCCCTCACATCTCTGACCAAGTGTGGGTGGTATGATTTATCTTTCATTGAGGCAGCAAGGTGATACGGTGAATAGAATGCTGTGCCTAGAGTCAGGAAGACCTGAGTTCAAATCCATCTCAGATACTTACTAGCTGTATAACCCTGGGCAAATCCCTTAACATCTGTTTGCCTCAGTTTTCTCAATTATAAAACGAGAATAATAATAGCACCTACCTCCCAGAGCTGGGAGGATGAAATGACATATTATTTATAAAATGCTTGGCACAGTACTTGGCACATAGTATGCACCGTATAAATGCTCATACCCTCCTTCACTCCTTTCAGTGTTCTAGACTCAAGAGTTTAACATTGCACTAATCAGCATTCTCAAGTCTTTCGAAGTTCAAACAGAAACCTGGTAATGGCAGATACGCATGCATGTAAACAATGTTCATGATTGTCTACGTGGATCTCTTTCTGCCTAGTGCTGTACTTGCATCTGGGAGAAATATGGGCCATGGAGTCGAGTCATGATACTACCCTCCTTAAGAGGCTCCTCATTGAATAAAATACAAACTTTCCTTTCTGGCATTTAAAATCCTTCATAATTTGACTCCAACTTATATTTCCAGACCTATTTCACATTGCTTCCCCATCACACTCTCTCCAAAGTGGTCTACTTACTGTTACCTATACATGACATTCTATCTCCTTGACTTTGCACTGGCTGATCCACCCCTACCCCGACTCCAGCGTGGTGTCTTCCTTCTTCACTTCTGCCTCAAAGGATCCCTAGCTTCCTTTCACAGCTCAGATGCCATCTCCTATAGAGAAGCCTTTTCTGCATGCAGTTGTTAGTGCTTCTCTCCCCATGATTTTTTCAATTATATATGTATCCATATATATAATATTCATCTATGTGTGTATATCCATATGTGTATGTGTATATATGCATGTGTATTTATATATGTGTGTGTACACACACACATATACACATATACACCCGCTTCTCTTATCTACATTTCATTTCTTCCCAGTGGAATATAAGCTCCTTGAAGGTAGAGGCTGTTTTCATTTTTGTTTTTTTTCTTCTGCACTCAGCACAGTGCCTGGCACATAGAAAGGCTTGTTGAATTAAACCTACCACCATATGACTCCAACACTGATTTTAGTTGAATCTGTTGCTGGGTCTAGGGCAAGGCTGTCCAAAATACAGCCCGCGGGCTGCATGTGGCCCTCAGTGTGATTTTATGCCCGCCTGTGGGTTTTAATTTTCACAAGTGAAAAAATAAAATAATAATTTGCATGGAATGTGTATTAGATTTTTTAATTCCATCACTAATAAACAATCTCATTGATGTTCATTTTCTTTGGTGTTTTTAAGCAGTATAGATGGAACATATCGCACAGAATTTTCAATTGATCTGTGTGATGCATTCCGTTTGTACGAGGCAGACTAGTCAGTATGCACCTACCTTTATACTGTTATGTTGTTGCTTTGTTGTTTTGTGTTTGCTTTCATGCTTCATGCTTTCGCCAGTCATATTGATGACATGTGTTCCCCCACTTTCTATTAGTGTGCTGTATTTTTTATTCTGGGTGTAGCCCTCGAATAATTATTTTATTTTAATGGGGCCCTAAGATAACCCAAGGTTGGACAGCCCTGGTCCAGGGGATCTGAAAGATGAGTTCAGTTGTATGTGAAAGAATCTAGAACCCTGGCCCCAAACTTTAGCCAGGGAAATCTGAGCTTAAGTGAAGAAGCAACAATCCTAGGAAAAGATACTTTACCTTACCACCCCTGGGGCTATTTACTGCCTAACATCTAGAGGGGCTAAGATTGCTAGTGAACAAAGGGGCTGAGCCTACAACTCAGAGGCTTCAGAGCAAACATCCCAGGTACTCTTGGGATCAGCATCACCTTGGTGTTCTATGCTTTCTAGTGGCTTCTCTTTCCTCTCTGTTGTACCAGCAGGGTTCTTACTGTAGATCCCCACAATTTTGCTCCTTTTTCAGGCTCCAACCTTCTTCATTATTTTCTAGTTTTTTTTTCAATATTTTCTCTATTTACTTTTTGTTACATTTACTCTTCTCCTTTTGGTTGCCTATATTTACATGTCCCAGGTTTTCCAGGGCTGTCACAATTTCAAAAGTCAGTCCTTTTCATAAATCGAACAAACAAAAACCAAACACCTTTAACACACGTTGGATCATGTTTTTCCATTTGTAAAATGAGATCTCTGTATCTATGGGACCTCTTAAGAGAGTTACAGCTGAGTACAGGAGCTCTCAATCTGACGTCTGTGAACTTGTTTATGTCTATGAGTGGCACTGGATAGAGACAAGATAGGTTCCAGTTTTATTTCTGATACATCAGTACTGGCTTGTGACCCTTGGGCAAGTCATTTAACCTCTTGGTGCCCCCAGGTGACTCTTTAAGAAAAACGGTTCAGAAAAAATTCAGATCTGCTTTGTTAGAGTGAATTTCTATACCAGGAGTTTTCTAAACCAGTGAAATCAGCAGTCTGTTACCACCCTCTCCCCTCACCACCCCCCCAATCCCAACAGCTATGTTTTTAGCTCTTTTCAGTATCTCCCTGCACTGGTGTCTCATAGAAATGATTAGTCTCTTGTCCCTTCAGTTCCATTCTGCCATATAAGTTCAATCCAGTCCAGCTGTGAACGTCTATACTTTTCTTCTACTGGTCCTATATGAGAGTTTGGTTGGGATCACAGATCCATGATTCTTAGAGAGCTCCCTCAATATAATATAGAATAGAGATAGTGCTGGTGTTGGAGTCAGAACTGCCTGCATTCAAACACTATCTTATGTAATTATGAACTGTGTGTTTCTGAGCAAATCATTTAATCTCCCTCAGCTTCAATTTATTCTACCAGGGAACGCCTCAAGGGAATATAATCTTCCCTCTGTCAAGGGACCAAAATTTCTTAGGCTCACTAGGGTTTAACATTTGCTTAGCAAAAAAAAATACCCCCCTTGGTTTTCAAGATTCAGGAAGAAATAGTTTTGCATGCCATTTGGCTAAAAGAAATGAGAGAAGCCTTAAATAGTCCATTTCATAACCATATTTTACAGCCAGCAATGCATATTTACTTGTGGCAGCTTACTACAATTTACTGCAGTGAGGAGATTTTCCTTGTCCCTTTCTAAATGTAAGTGTTAGGTACAGGAAGGAATTGGTCTCTCCAGGATCGGACTACTTCTTTCCTCTGACCTAGATTTCCTATCTTCCACTCCTCCTATCACCCTTGTTGAGTTCATCAGAGCACACCATATTCCAGTGCATAAGAAAAAATTACATTATGGAGAAGAGGGATTTGATGAATCATAAAATCTCATACCACACTGGAAAAAGTCCAGGATAAATGGGCTTTGAATAAAATAAACTTCATAGAAACCCCACATAAATGATGCATGACATTTCTTGCAAATTGAGGCAGAAATGCATGAAACTTTAAACTCCCAAGTCACTCCCCTCTGCCCTTTTTGACTTGTCCTCAGAAAACTTCTCTGAGAGTGACAGAACTTAGCAGGGCACTTAGGTTGGAGTTTAACATCAGCATATAGGGCTACGGAGAGCTGAAAAGAAAATGTGAAAGCTGAGCCATCAATGAGCACTGAACAGAAATATACTTTCCAGCCAGAAAGGGGCATAAGATTAACCTAATGACCTATATGTAAGGTCCCATCTGATTCCTGAAGGTTACAACTGCATTTTACTGTTCAGTTGTTTACTGAACTGATACAAAGGTTTAAACTGTTTTATATCAAGATGGACCTAAATTTCAAGGCTTTGTATAATCTGGCTCCATCTTTCTTCACCAACCATATCTCCCAATAGTTTACAACACACATTCTCAATTGTAACCAGGTCAGAATTGTCGCTAACTTGAAACAAAGCATATTCCTTCCCATCTTTGTGCTTTTTGTTCGTAGAGGAAGGTGATACAGCAGAAAAATCACACTGAATGTGGAATCAGAGGACTCATGTTCAGCTCCCAGCTTGGCCACTTATTCTCTCTGTGACTTTGGGCATGTCTCTTAATCTTTGCTGGTGTTATCTGGATACTCAGGGGACTGATAAGCCCTAAGGTTTCTACCAGATTAAAATTTAAAATTCTTCGTTGTTCCTGGTTGTAGATGTAGATTCAGGAGTCATAAGAGGTTTGAATCAAACGTCAGGCTAAGAACATGACATAATCTGAAAATTGTTGGTTTCCCCCACCCAGTTTGCTGTGTTTTCCCTCCTAAAATGTTTATATAAAATAGCAGTTAAATGAGACAATTCTCTAGAACTGTCCTAGATGCTGAACTGCTAGAACTGTCTAAGTCTAGGATCTAAAAGCCCACCTGAAGTAAATGGATAAACAATTACCGCTAGTATTTTGAGAAGGGCCCTGCTTGTGACCAGACTTGTGACTGAGTGAGCACAGCCACAACCTCAAGGAATCCCTTGCATAACTGTAGGTATGCCCAAGTTAGAAGGCTCAAGGCCTCAATGGTTATGTCCACATTTACCAGTCTTCCCTGAATTATGGTATCGGGTTTTTCTCAGAACAATGACTCTTAATGTTAATACTGCAAATGAGATGACAATGAAATTGAACTTTTGGGAGATTCCAGCACCACTTCATTTGAGGTCTATTCCCCTTTATCTCTACGTTGTGAGTAAATATTCCCTTCTTCTTTAGAGAGGCAGCATTTATATTGGACAGGGTGCCGAATGTTCAGTCAGGAAGACCTGAGGCCAAGTCTTACCTCTGATATGTACCAGCTGTATGACTATGGACAACTCACTCAGGTTTGCATATCTGTGTCATGTTTCTGAGGCCCTTCCCCTAGTAGGTACCAGTGAGAACAATGGTGGTGGTTGGGGGATAGGAACCATAGTTGAGAAGAGAAATAGAATGTATCACCCAAGTTAACTGTTCTAGTTATTTATTTTGGTTTTGTTTTTGGTATGGACTTATGATTGCATGAGGGAAGAGAATTCCTAGTGTGGAAAATCCCTCCATCAATGTAGATCAGTAAATCATGTATAATTTATAATCTTTTTTAAAGAAATTAAATAAATAAAAATTTAAAAACTATAATTTGTAATCTTAAGGAGCTGCCTTAGGCCCTGGGAGATTAAGTGATATACCCATAGTAACAAAGTTTCTGTGTGCCAGAGGCAGGACTCAAAACCAAGTCTTCTTGTCTCTGAGGCTAGCCCTCTATCTACTATACTTGGCTGCCTAATCAAAATTCATCTAGTCTAAGTTTTATTGTATTTAGTGTCCAGAATTACAAAAAACAAGGTGAAGTCATTGAATGAGGGAGCAAGAGGTTCCATTTAGCTCTTGAAGTGAAAAAGAAGAGGATGCAGCATATTTTGTGTCCTTGCTATTCCTTACATATGACTTCCAGCTCCCAGGTCCATGACTTCTCATTGAAGCACACATATGCCTGGAAATCTGTTTCTCCTCATCTCCATCATTTAGATTCCCCACCTTACATAAAAGTTTATCTCAAGTGCTACCACCTAGCGAAAATGTTCATTGTCCGCACAGCTACTGTAGCTCTCTCCCAAACATCTTGTAATTAATTTGTATATATCCTGTATATATTATATGTTGTTTCCCCCAATAAAATGCAAGGTCTTTGCAGGTAGGGGAAGTTTCATTTTTACCTTAGTATACTTGGCATATGGCATATAGTGCCTGACATATTAATAAACATTTGTTGATTGAATGATTGGTCATATTTTGAGAAATGAGGAAGATTTCTTTATAGAGGCATTGGGTTGGAGAAGGAGCACTGGTCTAGGAGACAGGATATCTGGGTTCTAATTCCAGTTCTGCCACTAACTATCCTTGTGACCATGGTCAAGTCACTTGGCACTTCTTGGATTCAGTTGGCTCTTCTGTAAAATGAAAAGATTGGTCTGGATAACCTCAAAGTCCCCTTCTCCCTGCACATCTATGATCCCCTATGAATTCTGTGATAGCTCAGGTCCCTTACATCAGAGACACTGTATAAGTTACTGTTCTTTCAGGTAAGTATTCTGAAAGTTCTGGAAAAATGTAGAATGGCATCTAATTTTACCAATTTCACTACCTTCCTCTCCCTGTCCCCCAAAGAAGCAAAAACAAGTCACATAGAGCTCTAATGAATTGAGCCTCTTCTTCACTGAAACAAAATGTAGCCTCTTAATTGGAAAATTATTGGCCCAGCAATCTTGACTCAACTTCTGCTTGGCAGGCCTCCTAGACAGCCTGATGATTGTTTTCAAGGAAGGTGAAGAGCTACTGGGATACCCCCTGTTGCCATAATCCATACGAAAGGCTTATATTTTAAGGAAGAAATTGGTCTTGTTATTTTAGAGTTTAAAAACATGTATATGTATATATATATGTATATATATATATATATATTAATGCCCTCAGGAACTTTTTGAAACACTGTCTGCTCAGCTCTCCTTTGATGTGAGGAGAGCAGAGACACTGCAATCTTTTTCAACCTACTTGGCATTCATGAGAAGGATGGCTGACCCTTTTATCTGCTCCTAAATCAGAATTCTTTATGTTAGACTAGTCTAGTGATTCAGTGTCCTGTCATGTGTCCTCCATTACAAGTTGTTTTTTTCCCCTGCTCCCCTCATTTTTCTGAATAAAGGCAAAAAATCTTCCATGTCTTATATTGATTAGCCTGACTTTTCTCACCAATGTTTAACTGGGCACCTACAGGGCACCTGCGAGAGAAATTGATGGCTCAGACCACAATTGCCCTGAAGCGTGGCTTCCAATAGCAGATCATCACTGGGAAACAAAAGCTACAGACAGATCAGTCCCACTTAGGGTAATCAGGAGAGAGAGAGAGAGAGAGAGAGAGAGAGAGAGAGAGAGAGAGAGAGAGAGAGAGAGAGTATAAGGAAGGAAGGTGAGTGAAGGGATGGAATGAAACTCTGAGTAAAGGGCTTGGGCCTGAGGGGTAGAGTTGGAAGCAACAAAAAACAATGTATGACTGTGAATAACTTAGCTATTCTCAACAATACAAAGATCCAAGACAATTCCAAAGGACTCATGTTGGAAAAAGCTATCCACCTCCAGAGAAAGAACTGATGACGTCTAAATGCAAATTGAAGCCTATTATTTTTCACTTTTTTATATTTGTTTTTTGTGGGGGTTTTTGTCTTGTTTTCTTTCACAACATGACTAATATGGAAATATGTTTTGCATGACTGACCATATATAACTTAGTTTTAATAGCTTTCCTTCTCAGGGAAGAAGAAGGGAGGGAGGAGGAAGTTTAGAACTCAAAATTTAAATTTAAAATTTAAAAATTTAAAATTAAAAAAAAAGAATATTAAAAGTTGTTTTCACATACAATTAGAAAAAATGAAATATTATACAAGGTCAAAAAAGTATGTAAACAACAAGTCTAAATCAGAGCAATCTTCACATATATGCATGTGTGCAGGGTAGCAGGGAGACAAGTCCTTATGAGGAAGACATGTTCATTCATGCTATTTGGATAAGGAGGAAGCAATAATCTATGGTTCTTCTGCTAAAATAATGGATTACTGGTCCTTTCTATCTGCCCCGCTCCAGCGTCCTCTAGACTAGGGCTGTCCAAAATATGGCCCATGGGCCAAATGTAGCCCACAGTGCGATTTTATGCGACCCGCCTGTGGGTTTTAATTTTCACAAGAGAAAAAATAAAATAATAATTTGCATGGAATGCGATTAAATTTTTTAATTCCATCACTAATAAATAATCTCATTGATGTTAATTTTCTTTGGTGTTTTTAAGCAGTATTACGGATGGAACATATCGCATGGAATTTTCAATCGATCTGTGGGATGAGTTCTGCCTTTACGATGTAGACTAGTCTGTACACACCTACCTTTATGCTGTTGTGTTGTCGCTTTGTTGTTTTGTGCTTGCTTTTCGCATGTCGTGCCTTCGCCTGTCATATTGATGACACGCGTTCCCCCACTTTCTATTAGTGTACTGTATTTTTTATTCTAGGTGCAGCCCTTGAATAATTATTTTATTTTAATGGGGCCCTAAGATAATCCAAGGTTGGACAGCCCTGCTGTAGACCAATAGTTACTCAAATAAAGATGGGGGTTAACTATAACCATATGTAAAAATCCCTATGGAACACATATTAACTTAGTTTTACAATATAATAGTATCTATGTTTTATTATACTTTTATTTATTTTGTTAAAAATTCTCCAATTACATTTTAAGCTAGTTCTGGCCATACTTGGGAATGTTGTGGGCTGTTTGATGCCTCTGCTCTACACACTTTCAATGAAACACATCGAAAAGTCTGTGAGGTCATCAGTATGGGTACTTTTTCCAACAATGTAGCATGTATGCCTTCCACATATTAGGAGATACTTTTTAGGAATTGCTTCATCAATGACTCTTTATAACGAGCTCCTGTTACCTTAGATGATGTATCGATGCCACCAAGCTAGTATTCAAAGCCTTTCAAGATGTCAGGATCTACCATAGCTTCTGCTCTTTTGGTATAGCCTTTGAGGGCCCAAGGTGTTCTCCAACCACAATAACAGCTAACATTTCTAAGATACCTAAAAGTTTTTCAAGTGCTTTAAGCTTCACATCAAGCCTACGAAGAAAATATCATTAGTTCCATTTTACAGATATAGAAATTGAGGCTTAGAGAGCTTAACTGACTTACCTATGGCTATACAGTGTTATAGGTGCAATTTGAACCCAGGTATTCTCAAGTCCAGGGCAACTAGGTGGCACGGTGGATAGAGTTCTGGGCCTGAAGTCAGGAGGACTCATCTTCCTCAGTTCAAATCAGACACTTATTAGCTGTGCTATTCTGGGCAAGTCACTTAACCCTATTTGCCTCAGCTTCCTCATCTGTAAAATGAGGTGGAGAAGGAAATGGCAAACCACTCCAATATCTTTGCAAAAAACCCAAAACAAACCCCAAATGGGGTCAGAAAGACTGAACTTAAATGACTGAAATGACAGAATGAGATTCCTAACTTGAAGTCCAGTACTCTATACAGTGTATGGTGCTACTTTTCCTCTTAATGGGACTTTGGAGGAAGACGTTTGTAAAAAATGAAAGAGACAACTTTGTTTTATTTAGTTATTTATATTTTATTTTAAATATATATTTATTTTATTTATTGGCTGTCTCCTTCTGTTTGAATTTTAGGCACATTTTCCCTTTTTTTCTAGTATGACTTAATGTTTCAGGGCAGGCACCATCTTTTTCAGTGAGAGAAATGCCAACAAGTTGACAAAGATGATGGGTGCGCTCCTTCCCTGGGGAACTCTTCCTCTTAGAAAGTTCCTTGAATTTGGGAGTCATATCTCTACTGTTTTCATATACCCTCTAGTAGTAGTGCCTAACATGGTTCTGAGTACGAGCAGTGTAGTCAAGAGTATATTAGACTTGCAGTCAATGGAGCTGGGTTTGAATCCTGGCTCCAACACTTCACTAAGTGTGTGACTTTGAGAAGTCATTTCATGTCTTTAAGTCTCAGTTTCCTTATCTATAAAAATGGGGATAATAATACTGCCTACTCGATAAGGTTCTTGTGGAGAAAGTATTTTGTGAACTTTAGAGTGCTATGGAAATGAGTGACAAACATTCTAGGCACTCAAGAAAATACTTATTGGTTTACTGAGTATCAACATTTGTGTCTTTTCTCCAATCTAACATGTGGTTTCCCCTTCATTTCTCTCTCCTGTCTGCCCACCTCACTGATTTATACTGTTTATTACTCCAACTGTTCCCTTGGGTGTGCAAGAAAGTTCCTTGAAGGCAGGTGCTCTGTTGTGCCTAAGTTTTATACACAGATTGCAGTTCTACTTTGTATAGTGCCCAACACCACCAGTAAGGCTGTTTTTCCTACCTGACATGCTGTTTTCCCTACCTTCTCCATGTCTAAGCCTCCTCTCTTCTTTAAGGATCTATTCAAGCCCAATGTCCTTGAATAAGTAACTTAATCTCCCTGAGTCTTAGTTTTCATATGTACAAAATGAAGGGGTTGGACCAAATGGGCTACAAAATCCTTTCAGTAAGGGGTTATTTAGCTTAACCTGATGTGGATACTGAAGTCCAGGAAGATTAAGTTACATTCTCAAGGTTTCACAATGCATGCTGAGCATGAATCTTACTCTTCTTTACTCCTTCATTCATTGACCATTTCCACCCCAAACCTATAACATATTTGGGAAACATACAACATATTTGGGAAGGGGAGCCTATTCTTCTAGTTGCTTAGTCCTTCTCACTTGACTTGATCATGCCAAATACAATTAAAGAGATCTTTTCTAGAGAAGTTCAATCACAGATGACAGCAAGAAAGTAGAAGGAGGGAGAAGTAATCTGCTTTCAGTTTCAGTCTTTCCCTTAATCTTTGGCTAGAGTTTTCAAAGTAATAATCAGCAAGGGAGAAAAAAAAAGTCTCCACATATTTTAGATTGACTTAAATGAGCAAAGTCCTACCAATTCATACTTCTCCCATTCTAAAGTGAAAGTTTCTGAAAATAACTACCTTCTTAAAGCCACTGATAGAAACTTCGAAAGTATGCTAGGTCTGAGGTATTATCCAGTTATCAGAGATAAGAAGAGAGAAAGATTAAAATTCTGTCAAAAAGAGTACATCAGTTTATCCAGGAAGTCATTCATTATGACCATGTTTGATTTCTAATAATGACAGAAAGATAAGTCATTACATTAAAATAAAAATATCCAAAAACACATGGTCATCTCAGTAGATGTTAAATACTTTGAAAAAGTACATGATTTATGCTAAAAACCCTACACAATATATAGTGGATTTTTTCTTCTAATATGATAAAGAGTAATTTATCTAAAACCAAAAGCAAGCTCTATATGTAATGGGAGACACTGGAAACTTTCTGAATGAATACAAAAGTAAGGCTACTCCCTTTCCATGTTAGTATTTGATATAGTTCTAGAAATTCTACCAAATATGAGAAAGGGAATGGCAAAACACTGCCTGAACATTGGCAGAGGAGAAAAAGAAAGACTGTGTCTGCTTGCTCCTGACATGAAGGTTTATTCTTAAAAGTCCCAAGGAATCAGGAAAAAATAATAGATACAATAGCTTTAACAAAAAGTAGCACTCTTTTGAAACTCACAAAAATCAACCATATTTCCATATAATAGAGAAAATATCCAAAAGGCAACAATAGAAGAAAATGTCTCATTTGAAATAACTAAAAATGCATAAAGTATTTAGGAATCATTTTACCAGAATACACTCAATAAATTAAAATTCACAAAATATTTAAGAATTAGTTTACCAAAGCACATTCAATAACCCCCCTGCATAAATTCAACTACAAAATCCTACTAGAAAATAAAGGACAACCTAAATAGCTGGAGGAAGAGTCAGTGCCTATGGCTGGGCCATCTCAATATAATTAAAATGACAATACTACTAAAGTTAATTTGCAGATTTAGTCTTATACCAATGAAACTACCAGAGAGATACTTTATAAAGCTAGACAAAATGATAACAAAATTCATTGGGATATGTGACCTGAATATATACCGTAAAGATAGAAGAGAAGCAGTTTATATACTTTTCATAATTATGCATAGGAGATACCTAAAGAAGGGACAGAAGCAAAATCAAAAAATAAAACTGATAATTTTGATTACATGATATTGAAAAGCTTTTGTACAATGCCTCTAGGATAAGGGAAGAAGGTGAATGGGGAAAAATCTTTATATCAAATATAAGTCAACTTAGAGAAATATATCATGAAAAGACATTCTCCATTATATATATATAGTCAAGTGATATGCAGAAATAGTCCTCAAATGAAGAACTGAAAATATTAACAACTATATGGTCCCTTTTTATGTTGTACAACATATAAGGAAATTTTAATTTAAAAAAGTTTTTAAAAAGAGAGAAAAAATGCCAACCACATGACGCAATGCTCCAAATAATGAAAGAAAGAAAGAAATAACAACCCTGCGATTTCATCTCACACCAGGCAAATTAGCAAAGATGGAGAAAGAAATAGCCAACATTGTAAGGGCTGAAGATAGACAGGCATATTCGGGCAATGCTGGTGGAACCATGCAACTATTTTGAAAAACAATGAGGAATTATGCAAATACAGTGACTAAAATGTCTATGCCCTTTGACCCAGAGATTCCATTACTAGACATATTACCACCAGGGAATCATTGACAAAGGAAGACTTCATATTCACCAAAAGATTAATAGCAGCATTTTCTGTGGTAGCAAAGAACTGGAAAAAAATAGATGCCTATCAACCAGGGAATAGCTAAACAAATTGTGGTACATGAATGTAATGGGATATTACAGTACTGTAAGAAATGATGAATACAGAGATTCATGGCAAGATGAAATAATGCAAAGTGAAGCATGTTAAGTCAGGAAAACAATATTCACAATGCCTACAACATTATAGATGGAAAGCACAATCACCACAAAACAATTGAAACTGAATGCTGTGAAATTATAAAGAATAACTTTGGCTCCAAAGAAACGATAGGAGAAGACACTTCCTCCCATTTCTTTGCAGAGGTGAGGGTTGACAGGTATGGAATATTGCATAAAATGTCAGATTATTTTCATAGTGTTGATAGGTATTGCTGCACTTCATTTTCCTTTTTTTTTTAAATTCTTTGTTATAAGGATTGGCTCTCTGGGAAGGAATTGGGAAGAGACGGAGATGTAAGCAATGTAAAAACAAAATCTATCAATAAAGTCTATTTAATAAAGATGAAAAGAGGAAATGAAATGCAAATAGACACTCAGGAAAGAAGACTGAAAGAAGACCTTGTCTATATTGTTCAATTTTATTAAACAAACTTTAATATAGTCTACATACTAGGTAGCTAGCTAGGTGGTGCAGTGGATAGAGAGTGGCACCTGGAGTCAGGAACACTCATCTTCCTGAGTTCGAATCTGGCCTCAGACACATACTAGGTGTGTTTTTGTGGGCAGTCACTTAATCCTATTTGCCTTAGTTTTCTCATCTGTAAAATGGGCTTGAGAAAGGGAATGGCAAAACACTCCAGTATCTTTGCTAAGAAAACTCCAAATGGGGTCACAAAGAATCAGAAAGGACTGAAAAAAAAGGCTGAAAAACAACAACAAAGCAATTATGATCTCAGACAATGCAAAAAGCAAAGACCTAATTAAAAGAGATAATCTGGGAAACTACATTTGGCAGCTAGGTGGCTCAGAAGGTAGAATACTGTGCCTGGAGTCAGAAGACCTGAGTTGAAATCAAGACACTTGCTAGTTAAAGAAGGGACAGAAAAAGCATCAAAAAATAAAACCAATAATTTTGATTACATGATATTGAAAAGCTTTTGTGCAATGCCTCTAGGATACTAGCTGTATGACCCTGGACAGATCACTTCACCTATTTGCTTTAGTCCACTAGAGAAGTAAATAGCCCTCCAGCATCTTTGCCAAGAAAACCCCATAAAGGTGTCACAAAGAGGTGAACATGACTGAACAACTACATACTAGGATCAGAAGATATAATGACTTAAAAACGGTCCTTGCTCTCAAGGAGCTTACATGGTACTGAACGGGATACAACATGTACACAGAAAAGTAAATGCAAATTATATTTAAAATGAGAAGTAAGAGCTTCATAAGTGCTTGTTGATTGACTGACTACAGAGACTTGTGGGTAATGTTTAGTAGTTCTCCCTCTCAAGGACAAATAGAATGGATGAAGCTCTTCTAGCCAGAATTCTTTGGTTTCCCATAATCCATGGACAGAAGAAGAGCTGTAAGTCTTAAAGAGACAGATTGCTTCTCTTTCGCACTTGAGATTGAAAATCCCACAGACTGAGAACTAACAAGGCACTTGGAAATCTGAATGGAGTGCCCCTTTTAATTTGGTTTCATTTTCATTTTTGGGAGGAAGACAGAAGATTGGGGTGGGAGACTAGAGATATGGAATGAAGCTTTAGAGGTGGAGACTGTCTCTACACATCAACAGCAATAGGGTAGCATTTAACCAAGTAGAGGTAAGCCTAGAGCATACTGATCACTGATGAAATGTCCCTTTGAGAGACTTGCTAACTATTGGTTAATTTTGTCTATTCCTCCATCTTCCCTCACCTTGTCCTGGGGGCTGTATGTTAAGTCCAAGACTTATCTAGGTTTGAAAGTTTATTTACCTAATTCATTAGTATGAATTCTGTCTAGGAAAACTTTGATGGATCATAACAGCTTTGGATGTGTGTGCTTCATTTTTCTAAAAGGGAAGCCAGAGCGGAGAGGAGCAAGTGACTAGGCCAGGTATATAGGTGTGAAAGGGACATCAAACATTGACTCTATCTGAATTGTCAGGGGAGGGAGGAGAAACTATAGGGGCTTTTGAGCTACATGAGAGAGAACCATATTGATTGGCATATTTTATAAATTTTCCAAAGTGGGGCAAAAAATATAGAGATCCAGTCCCTCTTCATCCTCCAGGCTAAAAAGACAAAACAAAAAGTTAAGGACTTAAAAAGCAGGTTGGCTGACTGTAGACAGGCAGGATTTTGCTGTGGTGTTTCCATGGCCTTTCACTCCATTGTTCTCTGTAATGAGGCAGAGGAATCCTTCCATAGGGGAAGAACTGAAAGTAGCAGCTAGAGAATAGGTCAGGCAGTTGAGGATAAGGGAAATAGCTGGATAAGGAAGGTGATGCCCATAGGTGGAGCTGGAGGAGGGGGAAAAGGGCCCTTCCTCTTCTGTAGTACTCTAGAAGACTCCCTTGTATGCAAACAGCCCTAACAGACACTGCTACACTAGACTAACGTGAAGAAACTACATCAAAATTTGATCCCATGGGAAAGAATACTGTCTCTAGGGATGACAATGGAACATATCTACTAGATTTTCAGAACTTCTTGAAATGTCCCAGTCACAACCTGGTCACTGTGTCCCCACTAATCATACCTTTATAATTCTCCAAACTTTGTAGTCTTCTATTATTCCATTCACCTTTCAACTCTGTACTACTGTATCCTTAGTTATTCCCTCCTATATCAAGCTGTAAGATTATTGATTGGGTGGTCATATTCTACTTGGTAGGAACACATGGCTGTGAGAACTGCTTGTACATCCTTGGTCCAGTTCTCTTCTTTTGTACACAAGTCATATAAATGCCTTGGCTAAGTCAGGAAATTAAAGAATTGTTGGCAGTTGCATCTCTGAAGTAGAACGAAAGCTTCTTCAGGGAGGAGACTCTGTTGGGCTCAGTCTCTCCCTTAGGATCATGGATCTAAAGCTAGAAGAGTCCTCAGTGGCCATCTGATCCAAACATCTCATTTTACAGATAAGGAAACTGAGGCCTGGGGAGACTGAGTGATTTGTCCAAGGCCAAACAGATAATAAGTATCAGAAATGGGATTTGAGCTCAGGTCCTTTGGTTCTATAACCACTGTTCTTCTCACTGACTTATATACAGTTGGAGCTTCAGGTGTTGGACTGGCTTTGTTGCAATGGTGCACATGTTATTTCCCCTTTGATAGAAAGTAAGGTCTTTGGGACCAGGGACTGTCCTATTTTTCATCTTCCTATCCTGGGTCCTTATTAGAATGCCTTACACCTAGTAAATAATATGGACCGAACTTGTGATTTGATTGGTATGAGGAGTTTCCCAGTGAGAAAACTCCCTCTACCAATGCAGGTCAAAACCTTCTCCACAATGTATAGTCAAAGAGAGGCCAGAGCACTGAGAAGTTAAGTGACTTTCCTGTGTCAGATGCAAGACTAGCACTTAGGTCTTCCTGGCTTTGAAGTGAGCTCTCTACTCTCTCTATACTATTTCTTTCTTACACATTGAGAGTGTGTAATAAACATTTTTTTAAAAAATCATTAGGAACCCTACTAGGATGGAAGGAACTAAAGGCAAATGGCCCAGTGGAGCAGCAAACTCAACTCTTAATCTTAGCTTTTAACTAAAGTAAACATTATTTTTCTTTTCAGTGAATCAGACTCATACAAGCAAGGCCTAAGAACACAGTTAAGGGGGGTTAGACTTGATGATATCTGAGTTTCATTCTAGTGTTAACATTCTAATTCTATTTCTAAATACTTCTAAGATATTAAAGGCACATTGTAATTGAACTCCTGTTTTAATTAAAGCTAGAGTAAGTGGTGCCAAGGATGAGGAATATCACCTATAATGCTCAGACAAAGTTAGCCTCTGTGAGAGAAATCTCTATGTTTTCTCACCTGCTTGCCTTCTTTGAGGGAAGTTAATAACATAAGAAATCCCAGTGGACATAATTAACTTGGATTTTCAAAAAGCTTTTTATAATGTCCCATATTGGGGATGATTTAAAGGAATTAAATCACTTTAGGGTATGAGGCAATGCCTGAAAATGATCCAGACTCTTCCAAAGAATAGAGAAGGGAGTTGTGGGGTGGAAATTACTCGTGTGTCTGTGTGTGTGTGTGTGTGTGTGTGTAAGAGACAGAGACCGACAGAGACAGAGAGATTCATTTAGTGAAGTAGGAATGAATAGATTCAATGAGTAATATACTCCAAACAAACTCTAACAAAGATAATGCCAAGGCTTCATTAAAATAACCAGTATTCAGAATGAGAGCTAACAATCCCACCATCCTCTGCCCTTGTCAGACTGTACCTGGAACCTTGGGTTTAATTCTGTATGCACCATTTTAGGAAGGGCACTGCTAAGTGATGGAAAGTGTCCAGAAGAAAGTGAGCAAGGTGGTGGAAGGACTTGAATATCGGAAGAAGTAACAGAGAATGTTCAGCATGAAGAAAAGAGGATTTAGATCCAATGAGATGATACATGTGAAGTGCTTTGCAAACCCTAAAGTGCCATGTAAATTCTAGCTGTTATAGTACAACAACAACTACGACAACTACAACAACAGCGATGAGAAGGAACATGATGGCTGTTCTCAAGCGTTTGAAAGACTGTAACATGGAAGAGGGAACAGAGCACAGAACTAGGAACAGTAGGTCGAAATTGCAGAGAGGCAGATCTAGGCTTGGTATAAGGAAAAAGTTTCTAGCAATTCGACATTTCCAAATGTGAAAGAGGATGCCTTGGGAGGTGATGAGATCCCTGTCACTAGCAAGGAGTCTTGAGTGAAGAATGGATGACCATTTATCCAAAATTTTGTTGAGAGAATTCTTGTCCAGGAATAGGTTTTGCTAAGTAGTCTCTGAGGTCCTGCTAGTACTCTCTGACGATGGGGATGGGTGGGGTGAGGACGAAGCAGATTATTTATTGGTAGAGAAGCCAGAGAAAAGTGAAGAGAGAGAAAAGTCAGAAGAGAGAAAGAAAAGAGGTAAGGGTCATATGCAAGCAAACTCAACGATACATGCCATTATTTAGAAATTGCAAGTTAGATGATGAAAAACTTTTGGAATAAAAAATAGGGGCTGTTTGTTATCCTGCAGATTCTCCCTGTGTTTAATTTCCTCTCTGGTAATACTGTGCCTAAGTTGGGGAAGGGGAGAGAGATTGATCAGGATCCTAAGATTTCAAAGCAGAAGGCATTTTAGAGATCATCTAATCCAGCTGGTTGTTAAGGCACTATTGGTCCCTCCTGGCTTGGATCACTCTCCCTGTCTCTCAGTGGCACTGCTTTCCCATCAAGAAAATGGATAGAGAAGCTGTCAGGTCCTTCTCTTGCTGGAAAGAAGAATGAGATTCCCAAGTACTCCAGACAATTTGTAAGAGAAGCAAGATCCAGTGCTTCTAATGATTCACTGCCCCTGGACAACAGACCCAGTCCAGCTGTGGCTTTATCTCCTCCGTGGCCAAGAAGCCAGGGGAAGCTAGAATAAAAGAACACTCTGAAAAGTAGAAATGGTAGCAGCAGCAGCAGCAGTAACATCAGCAAAAAAAAGTGACAAGGGATTCAGGGTGACAGGAGGCTTTATTTTTATGTTTTGAAGGTAAATTGCTCTTTAATTAAAGAAAAATCACCCTGCAGCTAGTAAAGATACCACTAAGAAAATTAAAATAATGTAAATTGAGCTATATAAATATTTCATAAATGACACTAGAGATTTAGCTATGGATTGTTTTTAAAACCCTGCAGGTTTAAACAGCAAATCCTACAACTGCTTCTCTGAGCAGAAATTATCCACCTTTGTTCCAGGAGAGAGTAGTTTAAATACAGACTCCAAAGGGGATTTCCATATTCTATAAGTGACAGGATGTTCTAACTGTTCTAGTCCCAAAGGCCACGGGATACTGAATGGAAGCCTTGGTTGTGGATGATTATCATGTCTTGAATTTCTTCCAAGTAGCACCAGTCACACGCTGGAGAAAACTCTTTAATTTCTTACATAGGAGACAAAGCGAAATGAAAAGTATGTCCCCAGATGGAACTAATATGTATCTATGTGTATATGTTGGTATTATATATTTGTGTTTATGTGTTTGTACACATATTTATTTGTATATATGTGTTTGTGTGTTTTTCTTAGCTGTACCTAGCAGGATGAATGGGACTTTTTTCCAGACCGCTGATACCTGGTGGGGCATGCTTCATTCCCATTAAAGGCTACTTCCTCTTGAAATGACCCTTTTGTCAAGTGCATGCTGCTAAATGTCCAGCAACCAAAAAAGAAATGTATGTTTGACACACTTTTGAGTTGAGTCTGCATCATTATTGTTATCACATCACTTTTAAAAAAGTCTACTGTAGACAATCAAAAGAATAATAAATCAGCTCTTATTTTATAGCACTTATTGATTTCTGAGGTATAAATGCTATACTGAAAATTTAACAATCAGCCAGTAGGAGCTGGCTCCAGCCACCGCTGTCATACCCATGTTTCATGTCTTGGTTTTCTACTTTCCTTCATTCTCAGCTACAACCACTTTGCCTAGCTGTGCCCAGAATGACTCTCCATCCTCACAACTGTTTTTATGTCCCAGGTGAAAATACATGCCTAGTTATAGATCTGATGTTTATGCTAGCATATGTGAATTTGAGTGAGAGAGAGAGAGAGAGAGAGTGTGTGTGTGTGTGTGTGTGTGTGTGTGTGTGTGTGTAATAAAGCTTCATACAGATTCTCTCATTTAGAAATGAATAAGCCTCTTTCTCCTCTATGTCTTGGATGTTAAATCAATTGCTTTGAGAAACTAAGACTTTTAATTAGCACAGTAAAATAGTGACAATTTCTAAAGCTCATCCAACCTCATTGGGAAAACTTCCAAGTTAGGATAAAGACCACACATCAGATCAACACTTTTGACTGGAAAGATTGCTGACTTCACAAATCAGTGTTTATATGGGATGATACAATTAAACAGGAAGATTCTACCTTCATCAAAGCTGGAAGGGTCCTTAGAAGTCATATGGTCATGGACCGGGTTTGCCATTTTCTTCTCCAGCTTATTTTACAGATGAGGAAACTGAGGCAAACAGGATTAAGTGACTTGCCCAGGGTCATACAGCTAGTGTTGGAGGCCAGATTTGAACTCAAGAAGATAAGTCTCCCTGACTCCAGGGCCAGTGCTCTGTGCATGATGTTGCCACCTAACCCCTTTATTTTACAGATGAGGAAAAAGAGGTACACAGCCTTCTAATTAGTCCCCCTGCAACAAGTCTTTCCCTATTCTCCTCCATCCTCCACTTAGCTACCAAGGTAATTTTGAAAAAGCATAGATCTGACAGCATCAACCTCTCCCCTCTCTCCACTACAGCTCCAGAGGATCCTTATGACCTCTAGGATAAAATATTTAATCCTGTTTGTCATTTAAAGCTCTCTACACCTACCTTTCCATTCTTTTTCTGCTTGCAGACTAGAAGCTAGTTATTTACGTGCTGTTTCCCCATTAGAATGCAATCTCCTTGAAGGCAGAGACTCTTTTTACCTTTAATTGTATTTCAAGCCCTTAGTACTCCTGACACATCTTAAGTGCTTACTTAATACTTGTGGACTTACAGAGAGAGACCAAGTTGCTAGCTCAGGGTCACACAACTGGTAAGTGTTTGAGGTCTTCCTAGCGCATGGGGCTTCCTGATTCTGACTCCAGGGCACTTTCTCATTTTACACTCAAGTAAAGTGGGGCCCAGAGAAAGGAACTGAGTTAACCGAGATCACTCAATTATCTCGTGGCATAGATAGGCTCAGTACCCAGGTCTCCCGGCTCCCAAGCCAACACTCTGTCCCCTATCCTACAGTGCCTCCCTTCTGAGTTACAGATGAAGGAATAGAGGCCAGGAGAGCAAATCAACTTAATCAAGGCAACAGTATAGGTTAGTTAGTGCCTTTGGTTTTAAAACATGTAGGAAATGGAAATACCTACAGGCTATTGATCTTTCTGAAGTATCAAATGTTGATTGGTGGACCAGTTTTTCTTGTGTTTGATTCTTTATCATCATGCCTGGGCTCACTATGCATCTGAATAGAGGGATCCACGCCATTGGGGGAAGAGCAGATCGATTTTCCTGTACATGGTCATGTAGTGAACACAAGGCGTAATATATGGACAGCAGGGGTGCTGCCGGTACCCAAAGACTCATAGTGTATTGAAGGGCTATGGAAAGATGTGGAAAAGAATCCCATAAGATGAAAAATCCTGGATGAGTTTCTATTAGCACCTTAGGAAGGAGTGGCCCCATTGGTGACATCACAGATCCCGTCAAATATGATGGGACTGGTTTGTGTTTTCTCAGAGTTTTAGAGTTTGGAGTCTCTCTGCTCTGACATAAGCACATCCTGAGGGTGAAGGAATGACTCAGACTAGGCTTTTGCTCACCTTAAGACAGATTCATTATAGCCCTTTGGAAGCTCTCTACACTGGAATGCTTGATCTGACCAACCAATAGAATTCACTGGCCAAGTGAGGGAAAATATGCATGGGACATTTTCCCATGATACCTAGGGAGAAATATCTTGGTGGAGAATATGCAAACATAAAGGAAAAAAGTATGCAGTGAATTCTCAGAGTATTTGTTACCAGCCGCCTGGTTTGTGTAGGGGACTTGGTAGATGCAGAGTATATGGCACCTAAGGTAAAGAAGAACTGGGTTCAAATCATATCTCTGACACTTAGTAGCTATGTGGCCACCTAATAATCCCAAGGGACAGTTATGTGGTGCAGTGGATAGAGTGTTGGGCCTGGAGTTAGGAAGAATTCCAATCTGGCCTTAGATACTTCCTAGCTGTGTGACCCTGGGCAAGTCACTTAACTCTGTTTGCTTCAGTTTCCTCATCTATAAAATGAGCTGGAGAAGGAAATGGCAAACCACTCCAGTAGCTTTGCCAACAAAACCCCAAATGGTATCACAAAGAGTCAGACACAACTGAAACGACCGAACAACAGCAAATATCTCTGGGCCTCAGTGGCTTCATTGGTAAAATGTAGATACCTGCAGCACCTGCCTAATGGAGCTGTTGTGAGGCCAAAATGAACTAAAGTATGAAACTGTTTAACAAGCTGGGCAGAGTGGATAGAGAGTTGCCCTTTAAGTCAAGAAAACCTGGGTTCAAATCCTATCTCTGTTTTCTACTGATTGTGTGACCACAACCAGTTGCTGACAGCAAGTCATCCAAGATGTTTCGTCTCACGGGATTCTGTTCTATAGATCTTCAATACACTCTGAGTCTGTGGGTACCAGCAGCGCTACATGAGTACATACAGGAAAACTGATCTGCTCTCCCCCTGTTAGTATTCTTTATTATAAAAAGAATTAGTCCTCATCCTGCTTGACTGCAGCATTTGACCTTTTTTTTAACCACTGCCACCTTTTTGGATTCTTTCTATTCCCTGGGGTTTTGTGACATTGCTCTCTTCCTGATTCTCCTTCCACCTGCCTGATAACACATGTGCTAGAACATCACCTCTGTCCCATCAGCTTTGCATGGCTGTGCCATAGGGCTCTGTCCTGGGCCCTCTTGTCTCTCTGTATACCTTCTCAGATCCTCATCTGTTCCCTTCGCTTCAGTTATAATTTCTATGCAGATTACTCCCAAATCTGCATATCTTGCCTTATATTTCTCCTGAGCTCCAATCCCACATAACTAGCTGCTCACTGGACATTTCCACCTGGATGTTCCATAGCTGTTAATTTGAACATGTCTGAAATGGAATTCTTCACCAAAACACATCCTCTTCCTAATTTCCCTATATCTTTCAAGGATACCACCATCGTTCCTCTAACTCAGACTCCCAACAGTACAGCCATCTTTAGCTATTCCCTCTCTGGCAACGATGCCATCCCAAACCAAATCAGTTGCTAAATCTGGTTGATACTAATGCAAAATGGGGCAGCTAGGTGGAGCAATGGAGTTCAAATCCTGCCTCAGACACTTACTAGCTGTGTGACCCTGGGCAAGTCCCTTAATCCCATTTGCCTCAGTTTCCTCATCTGTAAAATGAGCTGGAGAAGGAAATGGCAAACCACTCCAGTATCTTTGCTAAGAAAACCCAGAAAAAGCTCACAGTCAGCCATGACTGAAAAATGACTAAACAGTAAACAACTAAAAAAATTTACTATTATATACTATATATTACTATTATAATATAAAACAGTATATTTACTATAGTACCACAGTACACACATATATGCTATAGGACACATGTATGTATGTATTTATATTCCTACATATGTATATCATAGGTCTAGGTTTTATAGTTCCTGACCTTTGATACAAACAACTTAGCTTATATCAACACATTGCCACAGAGTTGGACAGCCCCCTTGAATTCATACATGCATGTGAAGTTTTATTTCTCTTCTTTAAAAAATATATATAGGGAGGGAATTACTCATATGCAATATGTATGTCTATATCTATATCTATGTATATGTATACATATACATATAAGCTCTCAAACTATACAAATGTGTATATGAATATATGTGGCCTGACTGTATTTCATATATACGTATAAATACACACATACATACATATATACATATACATACACACACACACATATATCATCTGTGTTTCTGTTGTCAGTATCATTCCTTTGGTTGCTGCTAAGGAAAACCATCATAGAGCTTCTTGCAGTAAATAAATAAGTGTTTTTCCTCTTTCCTGTCCTCAAATTTTTACCACAGTGCATCTCTATTGTTCTAACATTTCCAAGGAATGCCACCATAGAGGGTGATTGGTGAGAAGTATAATAATAGATGGAAATCATTCTCTGTTTGTGTGTGTGTGTGTGTGTGTGTGTGTGTGTGTGTGTGTTGGTTTGCTGAGCACAGTAGAAAGCCTTCTTTTAGGCTCAGTCATGATATTGGTGGGAACTAACTCTTGTATGCAAGTGATGGGAAACAAATTGCTCCAAAAAGGGAGGTGAAATAGCTGTTGAAGATACTTAGCCCTATGGAAAAACTCTCAGATGTGTTAGATGGTCATCTAGGAGACCTAGGTTCTCATTTTGTCATTATGTTGCCTCAGACAAGCTGTTTCTTACCTCTGGGCCCCAATTCTCCCATTTGCAAAATGGAGGGGGGTAAGGTTGTGCTAGATGACCTCTAAGGGTGCTCCCAACTCTGACATTCTATCAATCTATGACCCAAAGAAAAATTGGCAGCTACCCTGGGAGGCTCATTTGGTACTCTCATGCAACCAGTATTTCCTGGAGCAGAAAAATTATTTTCTTTGAAAAAACCATCACACAAGTTCCCCACTGCTGATTCTATATGTAGTGATTGCTGGGCTTCCTTCCTTTCCTTCCATCTCCTCCCAGCCTGGTTTATAATTTAAAACCTCCTGGCTAAGCTCATTTTGCCAAAGAGCTCCTGCAGGATTCACTTACAGGGTTGATTCTAGAAATTTCAAGTTCAGCAAATAGTTTCAAGGATAGAAAATGCATTCACTAAGGTTCTTTTAAAACCAGAGCCAACCTTCAAGCGAGATGATACAGTTTCTCAAATTTTGCAGAGGTTAATATATATATATATATATATATGTGTGTGTGTGTGTGTGTGTGTGTGTGTGTATATGTGTGTGTGTGTATGCATATATATATACACACACACGTGTATATATATATATATATATAGTAAAGAAGAGAAATATATATATATATATGTATAGTAAAGAAGAGAAATAAAACTTCACACATATGTATGACTTCAAGGGAGCTGTCCAACTCTGTGGCAATGTGTTGATATAAACTAAGAAATTAGAGCTGTTAGTGAATAAAATACAGCCCTTAGCAGACAAGCAAAGACACAAAAGCCACACTGTATATTGCTATAATGCCATCTGGAGAAATATGCCTCTACCTCAGCTTACTGTTGGGATGATGGCAAAATGGGTGTCTATTGAGCAGAGAGCCCAGAATGTTAGAATTGGGAGGAGGTGATGAGGCTATCTGGTCCCAATCCTTCATTTCACAAAGGATTTCACTTAGTCTCAGAGAGAGGTGACTTTACTAAATTCACACTGGTAATGAGGAGCAGAGCCAAGTTCAGAAGTGAAAAGAGTAATGGATTTCAAATAAGAAGATATGGTTTTGAATCTTTGTTTGGTTACTTTGAGTCTGTGATCTTGACCAACTCACTTTAGTTCACTGGGACTCAGTTTCCTCGAATGTAAAATGAGGGGATTATTTTGATGAACTCTGAGGTCCCTTCCAGTCCTAGTTCTCTGAGCCTATAAAAATAATTGTCAGGGCTCCCACTACACTAGGCCAGGGATTGGCAAACCATGGCCCATAGGCCAAATCCACCCTGCTATCTGCTTTTTTTTTGTGGCAGGAGTTAATAGTGGTTTTTACATTTTTATTGTATTTTATTGTATTTAAAAATGTAAAAACCATTCTTAGTTCCCATGTAGTACAAACATAAGTGCCACATTTGACCCTCAAAAGGTAGTTTGCGGATCCCTGAGCTAGGCTGTTCCCTGGGCCCCTATCATCACCTTTGCTAGCTCCAGTGGACTATTTCTCATGGATCTCATAAGAAAATCCAATGAATGGTCATGAGGTCTTGGCGCTGCTGATATCCAGATAGATTTATATACACTTGCTGTGGATGGTATTTGAGAATGGATAATTACCTTCACTTACCGTATGCTGGGCTATTCCTGCTAAATATTTACTGCCCAGAATTCTGCCCTTTCCAACCCATTTGGAACATAGGCATGCCACAGGCAACTCAATGGCATAACTCACTAGGGGAGAGGGGAATATAAATCTAGAGCTTCCACTACAAATGATGCAAAAAATTAATGGAACATGAAATCAAGTAAATGGAATTGAATACCATAATTAGTTCATATTTTAATCTGTAGGTTTTTTTATTATCTGTCAACCAACTAGCAATTAAATCTGCACCATTGAGATGATTAGCTTTGTTTCAGAGAAAGTTTATGGATATATCAAGGCAAATGAATCTGGGAATTTTCAAATGCTTAATTTTGAATGGTGTTGTGGTATATTGACTTGACATTTTTTGATTTCGTCTTTTGATAACATAGAAGCTGCAATTATTAAATATCAGAGAATTATGCTACGTTATGAGATACAGGTTGACTTAAAGAAAACATCACTGATACTCTCTGATTCTTGGTATGGTATTATTAGCACCCCACCATGTTAGGGACAAAGGCATGTGACCAATAAGATGGAAGACTAGACATTTTCTCTAGTCCTCACTAACTTTCAACCACTCCCCCTCTTATTTCTCTTTTTAAAGCAAAATGACAACTATTAATTTGATGGCATAGTGAGAGGGTTGGTGATAATGACCTAGACTCATCTTGGCATTTTATTTAGAAACATTCAATATTGCTGCCTTGTCTGTGACATCATGTTTCAACAATCCGGCTAGCAGCTGTTGTGGGGGTGAAAGACCAACATAAGCTCGACAACAAGAACGTTACCAGCATGCTGAAAAAGCACAGGTTCTTTTGATCTGCTTAACTAAGGAAAGCAAAGTTAAGGCATTGACAAGCTTACTTTAATTCAGCATACAAATATTATTCACTTAGTTCAGGGGAAAAAGCCAGCACCCTGAACTTCAGAGCCAATTACAAACTAATTACAAACATCAACAGACAGACCTTGTCTGATTCAAATCCCAATACATAGTTACCAGAGTTTAACAAAGTCCCAACATCTGGGTTTACGAGCTGGAGGGCTTCTTAGCTACAGCTGCCCTGGAGTCTCCAAACACCACCAAGAGTTAGAGCCCTGCCCAAATGGCTCTGTCCTCTCTTCTTATAGGGCTTCAGATGTCATCACACATCATCTGAATGACCAGAACTTAGGCTGCTATGATTGGCTCTTGAGTTAGCCCCTCTCCTTAGGACCCTGGGAGGTTCACATCCACATAGATTAGGTTAACACCTAATAGGGGTTAGAGCCTGGGGCTTAGCACTTAGTAAGACTTAATGAAAATACACTGAATTACTCAAAGGAAACAAAAGTCAAACTCTTCAAGGGCACTTGTTGAACTAAGTGCTAAGAGCCCATTTTGCTTACCAACACTCTTTCTTTGAAATCGGGACTTTGGGTGCCATGTGGGAGCCTGCAACGGCAGTTTGGGGAGGAGACATCCCCAAGAGAACTCTGTTTGTTTGTTTGCTTTAGGACTTTACTAACTAAACTTTACTAACTACCCAGTGCCTCAGGGTACTGGGAAAAAGCCTGCAATGGCAGGGTGATGCTCAAGAAGTACTTTATGAGCTAAAGAGATTAACTTGCTTTGACCTAGGGGTGGACATTTGAATTGTAAACAAGTATTTTGGGAATGATTGATTGAAGAGATTATCCTGCTGGGACCTAGGGGTGGGTCATGTTTGTACTGTAAACAAATATTTGGGAATGTCACTGAATGATATGTTTTGCTTTGTTGTGAATATGGTTTAGTTTCCTGCATAATTGGATCACTATGTATAATGGGTCAATGTATGTTCCAGGATACATGGCTGATTAGATTATGTATCCTGGAACAAGGGGTGGAGTGTGTTGGTAAGCAAAATGGGCTCTTAACACTTAGTTGGCTTTTGTCTCCTTTGAGTAATTCAGTGTATTTCATTGAGCCTTACTAGGTGCTAAGCCCCAGGCCAAAACCCCTATTAGGTGTAAAACCTATGTGGGTGTGGATTGGTAACTAAGGTGGGGCTCAAGGTGGGGCTAACTCAGGGGAGGGCCTAGTTTTACACATGAGTTTGAGTGATAGGTTTGGGACATCAGAGGCTCTTAGACCACGTGGATTTAAGTCGCCTCTTTGTGACGATTTTAGGTCACGTGGGTGAGTCGCATGTGTGGCTCACCCCTGACGCTGAAAAAGATACAAAACCATCGGTTGGCTTTCTCTTCTTTGGAGTTCTTTCCCACGGCAGTTGTGGTGCGTGTGACTCTGGGCCAGCCCACATTGAGCTTCCGGGCTGAACCTAGCTGTTGGGAACTATGAATCTGTATTTGGTCTGTCTGTCAATGTTTGTAATTTGTTTAGGGCTCTCACTCTTGGTGGTGTTTGGAGACTCCCGGGCAGCTGTAGCTAAGAAGCCCTCCAGCTTGTAAACCCGGATGTTGGGACTTTGTTAAACTCTGGTAACTATGTATTGGGATTTGAATCAGACAAGGTCTGTCTGTTGATGTTTGTACTTTGTTTGTATTTTGTTCTGAAGTTCAGGGTGCTGGCTTTTTCCCCCTGAACTAAGTGAATGATATTTGTATGCTGAATTAAAGTAAGCTTGTCAATGCCTTAACTTTGCTTTCCTTAGTTAAGCAGATCAAAAGCTGGTATCATTCTTGTTGTTGGGGTTGTGTTGGTCTTTCACCCCCACAGCATCTGCTAGCCGGATTGTTGAAACACATCATCAGTTGTTTTGGGATGAAAGTCCCTTAAGTGCTAATCCTTCATTTACTCAATCAGCACCCCTTATTGCCCAGCCTCCCAAATTCCTACAGGGCACACAAAATGATTCCTTGTGTTTTGAGACTCACTCAGAGATCTCCTTCCTGTTGCCATAACTGTTTGTAAATGTTCTCCTGATTCCGTAAGCTCTAGACCTCAACTGTGCTTATCCAGTTGTCAAAGAAGGAGAGGCATGGGAGAGGGTGAGCTTCCCTTCTTCTAAGGGTAGTCCCTGGGTTAGGGACCTCTAAAGGGGCAGGAGCCCGGCCCAGAACACCTACAAAATGGGGATAATAATATCCTATTTAATCTAATTTAATTTAAAGGAAAATACTTTGAAAACTGCAAAGTACTAAATGTGAGCTATATATGTCAGAGTAAGTGTGGCCTAGTGGATAAAAAGCCAGTCTCAAATCCAGTAAGACCTGAATCAGGTCTGATTTTGACACATAGTGGCTGTGTGATCCTGGATAAGTTACTTAATCTCTCAGTGATCCAGGCGACTTTCTAAGACTAGTACTGCCCTCCCTCTCAAACTACCTCACATTGAAGCAATGTGTATTTATAGCACAAGCTCTGGTGCTACCATCCTAATCCTGACTTGCAATGGTAAATTGGGTACTGTGAAGGCAGCTACTACTTTTCCACTCAAGATATGAGGAGTAACACTGAGGGCTTGAGATTGTTTTTTTCAAATGCTATTGCTGCCAATATCAGAGGCAGCTAGGTGGCATAATGGATAGAGCATCAAGCTTGGAGCCAGGAAGACCTGAGTTCAAGTCTGACCTCAGACACTTCCTAGCTGCGTGACCCTGGGCAAGTCACTTAAGCCTGTTTGCCTCAGTTTCCTCATCTGTCAAATGAGCTGGAGAAAGAAATAGCAAACCACGCCAGTATCTTTGCCAAGAAAACCCCAAATGGGGTCACAAAGAGGCAGACATGACTGAAATGATTGAACAAGACGTTGCTGTCAATTCCCTCATCAGCACCCTCCTCCCATCAACACTGAGGAGCAGTTGATATCAATTAGTTAGAATTAATTAGCTTTTAGGAAGGACTACTTACCAAGGTGGCAGGATAAGAGCAATTTGTTACAAAACATCGTCCCAGGAGTCTAGATCACATTTTCCCATGAGTATATACAGACTCTAGGGGAAAGTGGGAACAAGCTCAGAGAGGTCATGTGTATGGCAAAGAGCAAAGTCCCAGCTCATGATTACTGGAAGTTCTCTTCTCTCCTTCATGGAGTCCTCATAAAGTTCTCTTTAGGGATAGTAAAGCTTTCTACTGAGCTCAAGCTGTTGAGTTTGTCTTCAACATGTCTTCTGCTACTGATTCAATCACTATTGTCGGTCACTGCTACCCCAGAGACACCCAGCATTGAAGATGAGGAATCCCAAATCCTCTGACCTTTTGAAGTTCACAAGGTCATCCTCTGGTGAAGGTAGCTCTCCCCTGTTCCCTACTCTCACCCCCAAGAGATTCCTTCTCAGAGACATGGCTGAAATTACTCCAAGTCCTGGCTAACTTAATACTGGAATGCCCAATTCTGAACTAACTTGTCATTTTTTTTAACCAACCCCCTTTAGGGCCTATCTAACTTTTCAATTAATTCTAATATTCTTTCTGTGCAGCATCATGCTATTTTACCCAAAGGCTTTTGCTCCTTCCAATTCAATTGAATAACTTTTCATAGGTAGTTTGATGCCTTTTTGATTGCTTCATTCAGTATAGTTCTGTCCTGCCACTGGACTCTGATGACTCAGGAAGAGAGAGTAAAGCTGATGACTTTGTGGAACTCTACCTCACTTAAATTCAATTCACAAACAATTCAAGACATCACAAGTAATATCATTGGTCCTCTTCAAAAACAAAGGATGGAAACAGGTGGAATGAAGCGATTGATTTGATTGACTCTCACCCTTACATTTATTTTCTTTACACTGAAAATATGGACCTTCATACATAGTGAGGAACGCCTGAAAAACATCTGCAATCCCTACCCACTAATGTAATCGCCACACCTTAGCATAGATAACAAGTCAGGCTTTACTCTTATGGGGTACATAGAATATTTTCAATATGCAAGATCTTGAACAGTAGGGATTATACTTGGCAGTATATATCCAAGTCACAGGAGCTGTACTTGGCCATAAAACATATTGGATCAACTGGTGAGATTAAAAACTGTGACAGCCATTCATGTTGCAGATGCACTATAAATTATCAGCTTCTCATATTGATTATTTATTATCTCTGTGGTATCTGACCCCTCTCCTCCAACCTCTACCCAGATTGCTAAGCAATGCTTATGTAGTGAGCCTTGAACTGCTTTTGCAGAATGGCTTTGTATACTACTCATATATCTAACTGGCTTCCTACTTGCAGGTGTTGAGGACCCCAATTTACATTTTCCTTGCACATGAGTTTGTGTACTTTACCTCAGGCTTGTCAATCAACCGTGGTCAATGGATATAGTTGTGTTGCCTGTGTTCTTGGCTGAGTAGGGGAAGGGAGAGAGATAAGGATTCCTACGAATTCCATGAAGGGTCCTGATTACCTATTTATATGGGGAAAAGAGGTAAACCAGTTCTTTGCTAGTCCTTAACCCTACAGAGTGTTGAAGAGGAAATAGGAATTAGATACTTAAGAGGTCATGGCTTCTATCTGACCCCAGATGGCCTGGGGAGTAGAGGTAGGGAGGTGGTTATCTAGTACTCTGCAAAAGTCAGAATTCTTTTGGTGGTATTCATTCATTCATTAACTAAATTTTTATTTCCTATATATTCACGGAATGTCTCTTAGATATAGTGCTTAATTTAGTGCTGTAGGCCAGGGATAGGCAAAGTCTGACCCCTAGGCCAATTCCAGCCTGTTTGTTTTTTCATGGCTCAAAAGATAAGAATAGTTTTTACATTGAAAATGAATTGCCCCAAGGGTCATAGTTTACCAACCTTTATAGTAGTCCATCAAAAAACTAACAGATCCCAAAGATGATGCTTCACTTCCAATAATATAGTAGGGAAAATAAAATCTACTCCCTCTGCCAATTCTTCAAGACCCAGTTCCAATCCTCTCTCATTAGAGTAACCTTCAAAAAACTATTCCAGCACACAAATATTTCTTTTCCTTCTCTGAATTCCTATGGTGTTTACTGTCTATGCCACTCACTTGGCCCTGTCTCAATGATTGCCATGATGGATTTCTTATATTTTTGTATTGAACTTTCATTTATCTCTTGTATTATGACTTCACTTTTCATATGTTTCTGCTTTTTCTTCCCAATCACGATTATATATTCCTTGAAGGCAAAGAATATAGCTTGAAGCTTTCTTATATCCCTGATAGTCCCTAACAGAATGTCATACGTTAGATTTATAGAATTCTTTAAGGTTTATAAATTGCTGTAATTGTAACAACTGTGCAAAGTAGGTAATGTAAAACTTATCTTCATTTTCTAACCAGGATTAGAACTGCTGCCTAGGTCTCTTTTCCTTTCTCTCCAACTCATTTCTCCCTGTAGAATTTCCTCTGCTCTCAAATCAGGTCATATGACCAAGGTATTGCTATTTCATTTCTAGGCCCCAAAGAGTGGTCTTTCCATGATTTTCTAGTTGTCTAAATAATCTTATGCTAGTAGAATGTAAGCACTTTGAGAGCAAAGACTAGGGTTTTTGTTTCTGGTCATTGTATGATCAGTGTCTAACACATAGTAGGTGCTTAAATAACATTTTTGAATTGAATTTGACTGAATATTCATTTTGGGGTTTGTATATACACATATTTGTAATCATTGTCTTTATTGTCTTATCCCAAAAAGGATACTTGTATAGGTATAATTATTGTTGTTCGGCTGTTCTTTTAGTTGTGTCCAACTCTTTGTGACCTCATTTGGTGGTTTTCTTGGTAAAGATACTGGAGTCGTTCTCCATTTCCTTCCCCAAATCATTTTACAGATGAGGAAGCTGACGCAAGCAGGGTTAAGTGACTGCCCAGGGTTACACTGCCAGTAAGTGTCTGAGACTCTACGAACTCAGGAAAATGAGTTTTCTTGACTCCAGGCCTGGCATTCTATCTGCTGTGCCATCTAGCTGCCTCATAGGTGTAACTACTGGTATTTATTTTCCTATCTATGTATCTATACAAATTTACATTGTTTTCTACTTTCATCACACTACACCACATATGCATATTCCTGTTTTGAATTATCCTCAGAATATTTAATATATGTTGCATGCTGTGCCTTTTTTTGAGGGTGTGAACTCTTAAAAAGTCTTAGAACCAAAAGACCTTGATTATCAACCTAGTTCTACAGTCTGCCAGTTGTGTGATGTTAGGGAAATAATTTAACTCCTCTGGGCCTCACTTTTCTTATCCCCAAAATGGAGACAACTGTACTTTCCTTGAATATTTGTAAGGATTCCTCATAACGTATAGTTTAGTAACCATGGTAATATGCTCAGAGTTAGCTAGCATTGGATCAATACCTGATGAATTGACTTTAATTGTTCAAAGAAAGGACTCTACCTTTCCTAAAGGACTTCTTACCTATTAGTGGATACTAAAAACCATTCTTTATTTTTTTTTAAAGGAAGCTAGTACTTTTGGCTATTTGGAACTTTTATGAAGACCCCCCCCCCACACCAGCAGAAATAAGGCTGCCCATTTTCTTAAAGATCTTAAAGCACAAAGTCCTTGAGCCAGGAAGTCATTGTAGGGGTTGCTTGCTGGTATAGCCAATATGGTAGTTGATCCACTTTGGAAAACTCTACAGGCCCTCCCATGAATGATGCCCCCACTCCTTGAGCCCATTAAATGCCTTTTGGGTAGAAGGGCATTTTGATTCTCATGACTCCCAGATCTCTAGTCCTGTGTAAAGAGCTGCTTTCAATTATTTAGCTCCAGTCCCACTGCAAAGTGATAATTGGATTACAGTAGAGTTTTTCCCCACAGCCATTTAACACCTAATGGGGCCATCGCTATAAATTATATGTCCCTCAGCAATTTTCATACCCTAACACACTTTGAAACAATTTGCTGTTGGTTGTTTATTCCTACAAATTTGTGTTGCTTTAGCTGAAATCAGTGGAATCAGTCTCTCAAAGAGGCAAATAATTGATTCTTTTAAGAGGCCTAAGCTCATACTTTATTTTTTTTCAGCCTAAGTTGTAGCTTCAATAAACTTTATGAGCAGTCTGAGATAATTGTTTTCTCTTTTCTGATTTCTAGTCCTTAAAAACAACAACATATTTCCCACATGCCTTTTCTAACCTATCTTCTTCTCTAGCTTTGACCCTATCCTATCCACATCAACTTGAGAGCATCAGTTTCAGTTCAAATTAAAAAATACAGTTGTTATGCAACTACTATGTCCTGAGTATTGTGCTAAATATTGATTATATATGTACAAAAAGAGAAAAGGAAGGAAGGGGAAAGAAGAGTGAAAGAGAGAGAGAAAAGAAGGGAAGGGGAAAAAGGGGAGAAAAGAGAGGAAATGGGATGGAAGGGAGGAAAGGAGGTGAGGGAAGGGAAAGCAATAGAAGAAAAGTCCTTGCCCTCAAAGAGCTTATATTCTGTTGCCTTTCCATAAGTTTCTTGCATTGCTGTCATTTCTTTCCCCAGTTTTCCCCTACCACTTTCATTTGATTTTCAAAACAAAATCTTTTTTAGTTCTTCAAGGAATTCTTGTTGGGCTTGTGTCCAATTCATATTCCCTTTCTTCCCCACTTTGAGGCTTTGCTTGTAGATGTTTTGACACATTTTCTTTTGAGTTTGTGTCTTGATCTTCCCTGTCATGATAGTTGCTTTTTATGGTCAGGTTCTTTTTTGTTGATCACTCATTTTCCCAGTCTATTTCTTGACTTTGAACTTCATGTTAAAGTTGGGCTCTGTCCTGGGGTGGGGCTAAGGGGCACTGTCCCAAGCTTTAGGCTTTTTTGCACTATCTTCAGGGCTAGTTGTGAGGGTTTGGAAGTTTTCAATGCTTCTACAGTGGTGTCATCTAGAGAGAGGTGTGGTCACTGCTCTAGTGGTCTATGCTCTGGTCTTTACCCAGGAAAGGCTCCTGATCCTTTTCAATCACAAATGATATGTTACTCAAGGGTCCTGCTCCCTTGGGACTGCAAACACTCCTCTCTGACCTGGAACTGTGACCCAGAAGGGGGTATAGCCAATGAAGTTGCCAAACAGTGCTAGCACAGGGATCTCCCGTAATCTTGTTCTGACCAGTTGCCTGATCCCTTTATCATCTCTGGCTTAAGAACTCCGGAAGCTGCTGCTGCTGGTACTGCCACTGTTTCCAAGGCCCATGGTTGGTGCTGCCACCACATGGACTCCAGGCCAGTTCTCACTCAGGTGTCATAGACCTCTCTTTCCAACCTCCTAAGTTGTTTTGTGCTGGATCTTTTGTTGGCTCTGCTGTTTCAAAATTTGATTTGAGTTGTTATTTTTAAATTTGCTTAGAGGGGAATGTTGTGTGAGCTTGGCTGCTTCCTCTACTCTACAATCTTGGTTCTGTTCCCAAGAAGTTCTGAGCTTACATTCTGTAGGTAATCTTACATTCGATTTCTTCTTTTTTTAAAACAAGCAAAGAACATAAATTTATTCAAGGAATTGATACAAATATATAACAAGAACTATACTTCCAATAAATAAATGGTGAAAGGACATGAAAAATTTTCGAATTAAGAATTATAAACTATAAATGACCATTTAAAAGCATGTTCTAAACCACTAGTAGTAGGATAAATGAAAAAAAGTTCTCAGGTTTTACTTCACACCCTATAAATTAACAAAGATAACATTCTCTCCCCAAAGGGAGAAGAGTCAGTGTTGAAATGGCTGTGAAAAGACAGACACACAGGCACACTGTTGTGTATTTTGGATAACCATTCAGAATTTGTAAGAAAAGTCATAAACTGTCTATACCTTTTTAAAAAAATATTTATTTTATTCTGAACTTAAGAAATAAAACAAGCATTTTGATAACATAGTAGAATAGAAAAAAAAGATGATTGTACATGGAACTGCAAATCTATTATATTCAACTTGCTATTCCTTTTAAATATACAATAAAGTTGTCTGTAACTTTTTTCCTTTTTTTTTTTACCCCTCCCACCCTAGAGATGGCTACCATTAGACACAAATGTGTGTATATGTGTGTGTATGTGTATGTAAAACCATTCTATACATACTTTCATTTATCAGTTCTTTCTCTGGATGCAGATAGCATCTTCCTTCATATGTCCTTTGTAGTTAATTTGGGTATTTATAATAGTGAAAATGACTTAGCCACTCAAAGTTGTTCTTCAAACAATATTGCTATTACAGTATACAACATTTTCTTGGTTCTGCTCATTTCTTTCTTCATTATGTTGTGAAAGTCTACACATGTTTTTCTATGATCATCAAGCTCATCATTTCTTATAGCACAGTAGTATTCCATCACAATCATATGCCACAACTTGTTCTGCCATTCCCTAATTGATGGACATCCCCCAAATTTCTACTTCTTTGCCACCACAAAGAGAACTGCTATAAATATTTTAGAACATAGAGGCTCTTTTCCTTTTTCTCTAATCATCTTGGGAAACAGACCTGGTAGTAATATTGCTGGGTCAAAGGATAGACAGTGTAATGACAATTTAGATTTGAAGATCTTTCCTACCCATTAATCACCCATGTGACCTGCTTACATCACAGGAAGCAGAGTAAAATGTGATGGGAAGAGCTTGCTGAGAGGAAAAGGAAAGTGTGTCAGAGGAAATTTTCTGAGAGAGAGCTGTGCTGTGAGTGTGTTTGTGGGAAGGCCCTGGCAGGGGGGTGGAAAATTGTGGGATGGTGAGGCTCCATGCTGTGATATTGTGTTTTAAGTTCTTTGCTGTTATGATAAAGTGGGCTTACTGGTTTTGGGAGTTGGTTGCTGCTATGATGGATTGGACTTATTGGTTATAGAATCTGGTCCTCTGGTGTCCGAATAAATGTTTTACTTCTCCTATCTTCTATATGGAGAATCTCTCATATTTTGTAATACAGAATTACATAAGCATATTTACAATTATTGTCGATGTTGTGTTCATTGCCTTGCTAATACAGAGGGCTGGGAGTTTAATAACTATTTGGGCATGATTTCAGATTGCTCTCCAAAATGGTTGGATCAGTTCATAGTTTTATTCTATTTCTTTCTAAAAGATGTTTTGAGTACGGAGAATCCTAGCTGAAGCCCTGAGATGTCAGTCAGCTCATCTCTCTGTATTCGAGGTGAACTGTAGCTTTATCACTACCACTGAAATATAGTCTTTCTTCTTATTAAGAGAGTTACTTACTAAGAAAATTTCCAAGAATCTAAGTAATGTACTCCATTAACTCACAAACTCATAAAATGTCAGAGTTGGAAGGAACCATCTGGTACAACAGTCTGTAGTCCATACATGAGAGGTAGCATGATATGATAGAATGTGCTGGATTTGGAGTCAGAAGACCTGAGTTTGAATCTTGACTCTATTACTAACTGGATATGCAACTATGAGCAAATTGCTGTACCTATGTTGGCCTCAATTTCCCCATATGGAAAATGATGGGAAGGGAAATTGTATTGGATGACCTCTAAGGTCCCTTCCAGGTTCGTGCACATATCCTAAGAACAAATGAGGTTATGAAACAGAAGGAAGGTATATGTCCAAGGTGACCTATCTAATTAGTGGCAGAGTCATGACTGGTCTTTTGAATTGAATCCCATTGTTTTGTTAATGATGCCATGATTTTTCTTGATTTTTCCTATTTTCTCCTTTTATTTTTGAATCAGAAAGATTCTATAGCTATGCACCTACACTCTGACAAAAGGGAATGACATCTGTTGACCCATAAATACAGAACTCATCTGAGTGATCATCTGAGTCTTACAAACAATTTCTCTAAAATGCATCCCCAGCCTCTTTGTACTGGACTGATGTACCTTGATTCTCTGTACCCTGGCCTCTACCCTCTTTTCCACCCAGTGATTTGATCTCTTTGGCTCTTTTGGTGGGCTTATCATCAATCAAGAAACATTTATTAAGCTTATTATGTGCCAAGTGCTGTGATAATGGCTTAGGGATACAAGGAGAAGCAAAAATATGGTGTCTGCTCTTAAGGATCTCACATTCTAATACGGAAGACAGCATGCAAACAAGTGTCTGCATATAGGATATACACAGTATCACAAGAATCCTGGTGGACTTTTCAGTTTTAATAGCTTTAAACTGCAATAAGACTTTTGGGACACCATGTATAGAAAGTGTTGATGGGATCTAATCTCAGAAGAAAGGCATTGGGGTGGTAGGGTGGAGAGGGAACTGAAAAAGGCCTATTGCAGAATGTGGGTACTAAGCGGAATCTTTAAGGAAGCTAAAGGCACATAGTAGTTAGTTAAGAATTCCTGAAGTTAGGAATATTTGGGCTCAAATCCTGTCTCAGACACTAACTTTGTGACCTTGTGCAAATCACTTAACCTCTTTGGGCCTCACCTTCTTCAATCTACAAAATGGAGATAATAATACCACCTACCTCCAAGAGTTATTTATGAGGATAAAATGAGATCATATCTGTAAAGTATATTGCAAAATTTAAAGTGCCATTTAAATCTTAGTTATTATTATTAGCAGGAGGAGGAGGAGGAGGAGGACCAGCAGCAGCAGCAGCAGCATTGAAGCCAAGGAAACCAGGGGTAGAAGTCAGAATATTCCAGGAATGAGGGATAGCAGGAAAACTAATGTTGCTGGAATACATGGAGAGGAGTAAAGCATAAGAATACTAGGAAGGTAAGAAGGGGTCATGTTGTGAAGGACTTTAAATGCCAAACAAAGAATTTTTATTTGATCCTGGAGCTAACAGGGAGGCATTGGAATTTATTGTGTGAAGTGATCAGAAGGTCACTTTGACAGTTAAGTAGAGGTAGTAATAACAACAAAGCTATATAAAGTTTGCACAGCCTTGTACCTACTCCCTCACTTGAGATACAACAACTTTGTGAGGTAGGTACAACAGGTATTATTCCTGTTTTACACATGAGGAAACTAAAGCCAGAGAGGAAAATAGTTCAGAAAAAAAAGAACTCTGCAAAAGGATTCTTGATTGTTCTGATCTATTTCCTCCAAGGTTCTTTCCTTAAATGCTTTTGCCTTCACTTTCTTTCTTCCCTAATTTCTTTGTGTATGTGTGTGTGTGTGTGCGCGCGCATGTATGTGTGATGTTTTGTGTGTGATGTTTGTATGTGAAGTGTGTGTATGCTCATCTTCTTCCCACCTCCATGACTTTTCACAGACTGTTCTCCATTCCTGGAATCCTCTCTGTCCTCATCTTTGGCTCTTAGAATTCTTTTGAAGCTTGCCCATGGTCACATATCTAGTGTTAGGGGTGGGATGTGAACCCTGGTCTTTCTGACTCTAAGTCCAACATGCTAACTTCAATCCTTCTTTCTTGATTCATTGGAACAGAGATTTGGAGTTGGAAAGGACTTCAGAGGTCATAGTCTCTACTTCCTTCATTTTTTTAAGAAGTGGAAACTAAAGCTTAGGGACATCATGTGATTTACCCAAAAGCACATAGAAATCATATCAGTGTTAGGATTTGAACTTACCTCCTTTGCTTCCCAATCTAGTACTCTTTCTACTGTACCACCTTGCCTCCCTGTTTCTACAGTATCCCTGGACAACTTTGAGTGACCTCTAAGACAGTAACTTCCAGTAAGCCACCATTTTGTTTGCCATGACTACTTCTCCCAGGCCTCCCTGAAAGACAGAGTTCTGGGTAACAGCCACCTTGTCTTGGTGGTCAAGCTAGCTTAGTTTTATCTAGACTCAGTTCTTAATGTTACAATTTATACCTAAGTCAACAAATAATAGAAGTTCTTTTCAAATATTCTCCCTTCTTGTTAAAATATTTGTTTTCCTGTGCTAGTTTCTTTACTTTATATCAACCAGCTATCTAGGCTCTCAGACTTGATTAGCGGATTGAAACCCTTCCTTAAGAATTACTGTTAATTTTCCTTTCTTAAAAGAATAGACATTTGAATACTTACATATGTTCATTTATCAGAGCTCCAAGGAGGTGTCCAGGAGTTCTGTGTGTGGGACATGAATAATTTTGTGAAAACGTGGGTGCCGATTGGGTGATGCATCCACCCAGCTTTATAAAACAAAGTAAATGATTACCATCAATTATAATAACATCATTTGACAAGCCTGCAATTAATCTGCTGCTCTTTGGATAACTGTTGTTGCACATTGCCAGAGAAAATGCCAGGCATTAATTGACTCATCACTATCGGCAGTGATAGATGGTGCAGATGGTAATTCGATTATTCATCTTCAACAATGTAAATAAACTTGCTGGAAATCATTCTTCAGGTTTCCCTCAAAGGATCTTCCAGCACCCACCAACAAAACACGAATATGTTCAAGCATGAGAAATAACGGGATTTTAGTTAATGCAAAGGTTCAGATCTGCCCAGGAAACTCCAGAAATACACCATGTGCTATGCACAAAATGTATAGAATAGAAGTTCTTAACATGGACCCTGTGCTTTCAGATGAACCATGAACTTGAATGGGAAATAAATTATATCTTTATTTCAATATAATTGGTTCCCTTTACAATCCTATATATTTCATTTTACGCATTCACAAAAATTATTTTGAGTAGGGATCATAAGTTTCACTAGCTTGCTAAAACAGGGTCTATGTCACAAAAAAGGTTATGCAAGACCCTTGGAAAATATCTTAAAAATGGAAAGTAGCTTATGGATCAACGAATCTAACTTGGCATGATGAGGCAGAAAGATCACTGAGTTTTGAGTCAGTGAACCTGGGTTCCAATACTGACTCTGCTACTTACTACCCATGTGGCCTTAGAAAAATCATTTGTCCTCTCTGGGTCTCAGTTTCTTTATCTGTAAAATAAAGGACTCCCTCCAAGGTCCCCTCTTGCTCCAAATTAAAGAGCCTTATAATTTTTCCTTTTACATATAGGGAAAGTGAGGTTCAGAGATATTAAAGTACGCAAGGTCACACAGCAAGTTAATGACAGAGCCAGAAATAGATGCCACTTCTCCTGATTTGGATTCTACCGCTTTTCCCACTACATTAGACTGTTCTCTTAGAGTCCTGCACGGTGTTCTGTATGATAATCAGACAAGACTTCTCCTTGATTAAGATATTCTCATAGTTTAGTTTCTTTTCCAGGCCACTAAGGTGCCCTTCTTTAGTCCAGTAAAGCTTTATTAATTCATACTTCACTCATTTGAATTTTAAGACAATTTAGACAGTGACCAGACTTGTTTGCTTTAATAATTCCATTCTCCATTTGGGAATATAAGTTAATCATATAAACCAGACTACTCAATATGCCAGAATTTAAATTCTCAGTAGAAGAGCTTGTTTTTAGGTACCCTCCAGTACCTTAGAAGTAACCATTTGCATACTCCTGGCAAGCTAGTTATAAATCATGCTTATTTATTCATTAAAAAGCAGGCAATCTATAAGGACTTCTACGAGGCTATGTGCTAGCCTTCTTGAAAGCAATATGAACTTGAAAGTAACAAAACTATATTTCTTAATATAGACACACACACATACATGGAGGAAATCCCAAAAGCTTTAGTGCAGCTCTTAAACTTTAATAGCTTAAAACCTTTGCTAAGATTTTTGGGACACTGTATATAACTAGACAGACCGAGAGAGAGAGATAGAAAAATAGGCAGATAAATAGAGGACGAACAGAATTGAAAAGTTCACTATATTAGGCAAGATTCTTTTTTACAATTAATTTGATATTTCACCATGCTTCCTAAGTACCCTAAAAATAATGTGTCTCAAAAGCCTTAGTGCGTTTGAAACTATGAAAGCTTTGATAGCTTCCAACAGACTAAGACTTTTGGGATATCCAGTCTATTGATCTCCTCTGTAGGATCAAATTATAGACACTGGGTCATAACAGGTTCATTTCTCAATGCCCACCACTTTTATTAAGTCCTGGAACATGAGAAGATCTCATCAATAAGAGCCACAGTCATCTACAAAATAATACAAACAAACAAACAAACATATCCTCCCCGCCCCGCCTCCACCAGGAGAAGAAACCAAGAACAGAAAATAACCAAAGTGGATGAAGAATGAACATTTCCATATTGTGCCTATTTGGATGGTCAGCCCATTGAGTTAGTTCATCAGTATAAATATCTTGGAAGGGCACTGTAGATATCTCAGGAGGAGATCAGATTGGATCACACTTGAGAAATTACACAGAAGCTTTGATGATTTCAAACTATTCCCTGCTGCTGAAGCCTATCTTTTCAATATCAGATTTGTCCTCATTATGCTTTGATGCTATAGATCATGGAACAGCGTGATCTCAGAAGAATCAAAACTGTAGATGGCTCAAAGGGCAATGAAAATATTTACGATGGGGCTAAGTTGGCTAGAACACAACTGTTACGAAAGAAGCCGCATAGAAGATTATCAAGGCCATGCGTGACTGGAACAGGAGAAGGGCCAATCATGTAGTGAAAGTGAGGGGCAGCAGTTTAAGTAATTTAGAGAGAGGGAAATGTAGAGATAGAAGAAAACCTAGGGTATGTGTAGAGCCTACGTTGGATTGCATGCCATCTTGGGGAGGGGGATGGGGAGGGAGGGGAAAAAAATTTAAAACTTATGGAAGTGAATGTTGAAAACTAAAAATAAATAAACTTATTAAAAATAATAATAAAAATGTTTTGTAAACTTTCAAAAAAAGAGAACCTATGGCAGAACCTTGGGGTATGTCAACAGTTAAACAGTATGATATGGATGATGAGTTGGTAAAGGAGTCTAAGTAGGAGTGGTAAGCCAGGGAGGAAAGGAACTAGGAGAGAACAATGTTACAGAGAGGAGAGAGTATTGGGGAGGAGGCGATCAACAAGTGAAAAGGTGGCAGAGAGATCAGGAAGGATGGGGACTAAGAGAAGAACATCAGATTTGGTAACTTAGAGATTACTGGTAACATTACAGAGGGCAGTTTCAATTGAGTACTGAGGTTGGGTGTCAAACTGCAAAACATTAAGGAATGAATAAGAGGAGAAAAAGTAGAGACAGTGAGTCTAGGCTGCTTCTTCTGGGAGGAGTTTGACTGAGAAAAGGAGAAGAAATATAAGATAATGACATGAGTGTGTGTGTGTGAGTGCATGTGTGTCTGTATGTATGTGTTTGTGATAGGTTCTAGTGAAGGTTTTTGAGGATGGGAGGGACTTAGGCACATGTGAAGGCAGTAAGGAAGAAACCGATAGGTTGGGAGAGATTGGAGATAAAGAGAGAGGACAATGGAGACAATGATCTGCAGGAGAAGATGCATAGGGATGGGATTGAGGGCACATAAAGAGGGATTGGCTTTGGGAAGAAGAAGGGCCACCTTATTGCCAGAGACTTGAAGAAAGGAGGAATATGTGGACAATGTTGGCATGAAGAGAAAGGGACAAGAGAGAGTGCATGGTGTAGTGCTTTACCATCACAATGTGCTCTTACAAATATTTTCTCGGGGCACCAAAGAAGTGATAAAGCTATTGGCTAAAAAATCAAAACTAGAAACTAGTAGCTATACCATTTGTAGAAGAATTTTGACTTGATGATCACTTTTGAGTTTAATCGAAAGAAAAATAGGTTTAATTGGTGACCTGCTTATCACTCCACAAATGACCTTAGCTTAACAAATTCTAGTCAGCTTTCCCTGGGGTAACACAAGGCCACCCATCATTTATAGGAATTATGACACAGCTGTTCTATAGGAGATCAGTCATATAATTTTGTTATTTGACATGCATTAAAATTGAGTCCCATGATATATGTATGACAGGTGGGGGTGTTTCTGAGTGTAGACTATGATGTGTGATGTATATATATGTGTGTATGTATATGTGTGTGTGTGTATATATATATATATACATATATATATATATATATATATACATGTATGTATGATTCACCAGTTGTAGAGGGGGGTATTATAAAGAGGTACATGGTAGGGATGAGGAATTATGGTTCAAATGCAATTCCCTGAGAAACTCCTTGAGGATGGGAATCATCTTCTAGTTAGCAAAAATTGAGTTAAAAAATCCTCCTTCAGAATTTAGAGCATCTCAGCCATACTAAATTATAAGAGAAGAAGTGGAGCCGCTCATGCCCATTAGAAACACTCCAGGAACCTTTCCCTTGAGTGTACTTGTGATCTCCACCATTTGGTATCCTTGGATGCTCCCCGAATATGGTAGGTACCAATTCTTGTGAGTGACAATTAGATGAAAGCTCCTCTCTCCTTGAAAAGGGAAACAGCCTACATCAACAATCCCAATCAGTTCACGTACCTCCCCAGAGAAAGCCTGTCCATTGAGTAGATGCTCTGATCCCTGGCTGTCCTCGCTTCCAAAGTGTAACCGGATCTCTTCCAGGCGATGACTGTATGTCATGGGTCCTCCAGATATATTGACCAAATGCTCCTTGTCGAGTCGGAGAGACACATGTCTCCCTGTGTTGTACATGGTCCCACTGACCTGAAAGATAATCCATGAAATAATGAAGGCAAAGACTTTTTCCTTCCCATTCCTCTTTTCATAAAATTATCATAAAACTTCTTAACAGATTTGGAGCAGTACATCTCAAAAAAAGGTGTGAAATAATTTACACATGATCCTGGGGGCTGAATTTTGAATAATTCCTTTATTTTTTGAATATGAATTCCATTCTTGTGGGTGGAGAACTACTTTCTCCAACAGATTTGAGGTGTTAGCCCTTAAACAAGATTTAATTAATATTTAATTCATCAAGCACCTATATGTGCCAGAGCACATTGCTAGGAATAGGGTACTCAGTATGGACCTTTGCTTTCAAGGAGTTTGCGACCCAATGATGGAGAGGAGGAAAGAAATACCTACATGCAAAAGAAAGGTCCAGGCAAAGCACTATAAGAAATTTTAGGAGGAACAGATCCCTTCTATATTGGGCAGGGAGAGGAGAAGGTTATATTCATGGGGGAAATAGGATTTGAATTGGATTTTGAAGGAAAGGAAGGATTTAAAAATATCATTGATGTCTTTTTTTAAACATCATCTTCTGCTCCAAAAATATCCCTTCCCCTCCCCAACACAAACCATCCTTCTTAATAAAGACTAAAAAAGAGGGAAAAAAAGCAGTTTTGTAAAACTAACCAAGAAATTGAGCAACCCTGAACAGTATAGGTATATTTTCATGCACCTAATCCCCATCTCTTAATAAAGGAGGAAAACAGGTGTACTTTGTCAACTCTTATCTGGGGCCAAATTTGATCATTTGTAATTACACAGAATTCAGTTTCATGTGTTGCTGTTGTTTGGAAAGGATTCCAATAGGCAAGATAGAGAAAGGCTTCACATACACAGTGGCACATGAGTTAGGCTTAAAGAAAAGGTGGATTTTCAGCAGATAGTGATAGGAGTATTTTGTAAGTACTGCTTCTATGACAGCAAGATAAGAAACACCACTGCCGCCAAAGTACTGAAAATGAGTACCACACAGAGGGCAACACAGAGAAAAACGGTGGATATGAGCAGGCTACAAGCAACAAGGAACAGGGGTAAAGGTCATCATCACGTAATAATATGATAGAAAGAGAAGATGAATCGATAGAATGGTAAGAATGGGGGATGGGGATGACAGGTAGACAGCTAGAGTGCTCCATTGGTACATTTGCAATGTTAGGAAAAACAAAGAAGGCATTTAGCACATTAGGTGGACCCACTTTGTGGGTTAAAACTTTCAGAAGGACAAAACCAAGAGTTAAACTAAATGACACGGATGAGTTTTGAGCTATGCCGTAGTTTTACTTGTATGATCTGCTTCTTCTGCTCTTACCTATAGGCTGCTGAAGGGACCTGGAGAAAGCCACAGCACTGTGCTAATTGGATATGTTATAGATTGATGCTATTCAATTGAGTACTCAGTATAGAAAGGCAGTTTTAAAAAAAAATTTCTCCATTATTGATTATCTTACTCCTCCCAGAAACTATCCCAAACCTTTTTATTCTTCTTGACTTATCTGGTGCATTTGACACTGATAACCACCCTCTCCTCCAGAACATTCTCTCTTCGCTGAATTTTTGTGATATTACTCTCTTAGCTCTCCTGTCTGCATGACTGCTCCCTCTCAATCTCCTTTGCTGGCTTATAATCTATCTCGTTCCTTTGTTACTATGGATTTTCCCCAAGGTTTTGTTCCAGGCTTTCTTCTTTTCTATTTCTATACTCTTCCTCAGTAATTCAATCCATGTCTATAGGTTTAATTATCATCTCTCTACAGGGAACTCAAAGATCTATATATCCAGTCCTAGGGTCTTTCCTGAGTTTCAGTCCTATAGCATTCATTGCCTATTGGCAATTTTTAAGTAGATATCCTAGACACATCTCAAACTCATTATGTACAAAAGGGAAACCATTATCTTTTTCTACCCAAAAAGAAGGTAGTTCAAGATTTTAGAGAGAGAGATAAAATTCACTGGAGAAGGCAGGGGGTCATGAGATCAGGTGTATATTAAGCAGGCTTGGCTTTGTCAAAGAGAAGAGCTATCTCATTACCCAAGATTGGGGGAAAGAAGTTCAGATTAGGGGATAATGTCAAGAGAAGATACAATTATATGGCTTATAAAACATACTTTCTATGAGATCTGAATAATGCCAACATTGAATTAAGGAACAGAAAGTGAAGGCACCTTTCAACTTAAGTATTGTTTATTGTGTTTTGTCTTATCAAAACTTAGCTCCTTTCTCTGTCCTTTTCTTCCTAGCTTCACTCCCATCCTCACTTTCTGGACTTCCACAAAATTCTTCTGCTTCAGTCTCGCCCTGAAACTTCCCTCCATGCCTGGGGCCACCTCACCCTGGAACATCCAACAGTCACTATGTCTTTCTTAACATAGAACATCCCTCCACTGTGTTGTTGTTCAGTCATTTCAGTCATGTTTGACTTTTTGTGACCCCATTTAAGGTTTTCTTGGTAGAGATACTAGAATGGTTTGCCATTTCCTTCTCTAGCTCATTTTACAGATGAGCAAACTGAGGCAAACAGGGTTAAGTGACTTGTCTAAGGTCACACAGCCACTAAGTGTCTGAGGCCAGATTTGAACTTAAAAAGCTGTATCTGCCTGACTTTAGGCTGGGCACTCTGTCCACTGTTCCACCTAGGTGTCCTCTCCACTGTGCCAGCTCCCTTCTTCCACTGGTGAATTCCTTTATTTGGAACTAGTCAAATTTCTTTCCTCTCCCAGCTCTGCTTCTGTCTTTCTGGACTTCAACACCACACTACAATTTAGATACCTTCTTTCGTCTTTCCCCCATACCCTGTGCTTTTTGCCTTGTGTTTTTATTATAAATGTAGCCCCAACACTTAGACAATGCCTGAACATAGTAAATACTTAACGAATGCTTATTGCCTAGGTGAATAACATGGAAGGAGATATGTGACAATCTTAAAATCCCAGGTGAAGAAATCCCAGGTGACATCTGAGTGTGATATAGATGCCCCATGATTTAGCACTCCTCCCCCTCAGCTGTCTCCTTCCTCCTCTTACTTCCACTTGCCCACTCCCATAATAGGGTTTTCGTATGCTCAAAGGATCAGTTAATGAGTTGGTATTTACTGATCTTCTCCTATATGCTAGGTGCTATGAGTGGCAAAAAGGAAGTAGAAGATGTAGTCCTTGTATAATAGGAATTTGATGCATCCCCAGATCACTTAATATAGAGGTACCCACATGGTAGGGAAATACAGAATGTCTTCTCCCGGAGCCAGGTTCCTGCCACCCCCACACAGATGTTTCCATCTCAGGAGTACAAAGGGGTTTTAATGCCTGACCAGATCATCTAAGATGGAGGCATCTATGCAGTAGGGGAATACAGTATGTCTTCTCCTAGAAGGAGGTTTTTGCCATCTTCCACACGGATATCTCCAACTTAGGGGTACAAAGGGGCTTTAATGCCTGCCCAGATCATCTAAGATGGAAGTTTCCATGCATCAGGGGAACACAGAATGTCTTCTCCCAATAGAAGGTCCCTAGTACTTCCCACATAGGTTACCTGGGAATTTATCAAAGCCCTGTTATACTTGCCATCAAGGAGCATACAGTCTAAAGCAAAACTTTTAAAGAAGTCCAACCATAACTGGGGGGAAGGGGAGGCAGAGTAGAAAACTGGGGAATAGTTGAATAAACCCTAAGGAATCTGAGAATCACCAACTTTTAGAGCTGGAAGAAGCCTTAAGAGACTGACTTTCTCTTCTTTAATATGTTCCATGTTAACACTGTCATAAGGGAGAAGATTTATAACCTTAGTTTCTTCGAAGCCTTCTGTTTCTGGCACTCAATTGAGTTTTTATGGCTTGTGGTGAATGATCAAATATATTTGGATACATTTGACACACAGAAAACCTAGGAGCAGTGAGAAGAGAAAGAGGGGTGGAGAGAGGGAGAAAAATGAGAGAGACAGAGAGAGAGAGAGAGAGAGAGAGAGAGAGAGAGGGAGAGAGAGAGAGAGACAGAGGGAGAGAGGGGGAGAGACAGAGAGAGACAGAGAGACAGAGAGAGACAGAGAGAGAGAGAGAGAGAGAGAGAGGGGAGGGAGAGAGAGAGAAAGCTCTTTGCCTAGACAGGCTAACTAAAGAGATGACTTTTGTAAAAGGTCATCTCTGAAATTTAGGAACTTGTATTTTTTTTTATGCATGGTACAGTTTCAGCAAAGAAGACCCATTTAGGAAAACCATGTCTCTGTGTTCCAAATGTTTCCACATCTCACTCTCTCTCTCTTCCCAATTCTGTCCATGGTAGATAGAATGGGATGGGAAGAGGAATGATGGTCTCCATTTTTCACGTGGCAACACTGAAGTATAGCACATAGCAAATTGATATGTTTGGGGTTTATCTCAGCGGTAGGCAAACTATAGCCCAAGAGCCAAATCTGGACCACTACGTACTGGATTTGGCCTGTGGACTATAGTTTGCTGACCTCTGGTCTATCTGATTGCTTGTTTACCAACCCTAAAATGAGCTTACTCTTGAGCTGTAAATGATGGATGTCCCTTGTGCCATGGTTGAGTGGTTTTGTTCTGCTGTTTGTATTTTCTGTACCTTTGGTTCTTAAAACTGGAAGCTAGGTGGCAAAGTAGATAGAACGTTGGTTCTGGAGTCCAAAAATCCTAAGTACAAATCCAGCCTCAGACACTTAGTAGCTGTGAGATCCCCTGGAAAAGTCACTCAACCCTTCTCAGCCTCAGTTTCCTCGTCTGTAAATTGGGAAAATAATAACACCTACCTCACAGGGTTGTTGTGAGGATCAAATTAGATAACATATGAAAAGTAACAGTTTGAAAATGATATATAAATGCTAATTATTATTACTATGATCACCATTACTCAATTTCTCTTTGAGTATAAGCTCACAGAGGAAAAGTACTAGGCTTACATAGCTCTCTCTATCCCCTGAATGCTACGTGTACGATCCTCACTCGCTGCTTTTTCTCACCACACTTACAGGACTGGAGGATTTAGAATTGTAAAGGGACCCTACAGGTAACGACTATCTCATAGGGTTGTTATGAGAATCAAATGAGATCATATGTGTAAAGAAAGTGCTTAGCACAGTGCTGACATGTAGCAGGTGCTTAGTAAATACTGGTTCCCTTCCCCTTCACTTTAGAGGTCATCTAGTTCTCATTTTTCCTTTGAGGAAACTGAGGCTGAGAAGGTTGAGTGCCTTGCAAAGATCACACAGGTTATATTAAAAGGCAGAACTTGGATTTGGAATTCATGCTCTTTCTACTGCAGTAAACCTGATTGCTTCCCTACTTGGGATGCCATCTCCACTTTGCTATCTGATTTTTGACAATTTTCCAGTACCAGCTCAGAGGCCCACCTGCTCCAAGAGGCCTTCCCTAACCACTTCAGTTCTTTTTTTTACCTCTGAGTGCTTAAAGTCAGAGGGAACTTGGTGTTTGACAAGTACTGTCTTGCCTTGTTGGTGACCTTTTTATTTGTATATGTCTTATTTTTTCCAAAGAGACTATAAATTCCTTGAGGTCGAGGGCCTGATCTTAGTTGCCTTTGTCTCCTACAGTCACAGTGTCCGGCTCTTTATAATCTCATTTTGGGTTTTCTTGGCAGAGATACCGGAGTGGTTTGTCATTTCCTTCTCCAGCTCATTTTACAGATGAGGGAACTGAGACAAACAGGCCCAGGGTCACACAGTTAGTAAGTGTATTAAGCAAATGTGAGTAACAGGAGTCTTCCTGATTCCAAGCCCAGCGCTCTATCCACCGTTTCACCTAGCTGCCCCTCACTCTTGCCTTGGGAGACATAGTGACTTAGAAAACCACTTGTTAAAATGATCTACGTTGTATTATATTTATGTTCACTTTATTAAACATTTCCCAATTATATTTTAATCTGGTTCAGGTAGCACTGGGAAGTTTTGCAGACCAGCGAGTTTGACACTTCTGTCGTATAGTACCAAGTCACATGGCTTGCACACAGTAGGTATTCAATAAATATTTGCCTAGTGGCAGGTTGATGATTAGGGTCAGGTGACATTGTTAGGGTTCGGATTACAACCCAGTTGCCCTCTGTTACTAATATTCCACTGAAACATCCTATTGCCTAAACAATAACAATGAATGCCGACCATATGATGGGTGACAACTCTGTATCGTGAAGACGATATCCCAAAGCACTTCATATGCAATAAGCAGCTCCTGAAATTTTGAATATGGGAAACAAAAAAAGGAAACTGATGGAAACTCCAATATGTTATTGCTCAATGCTCCTCCATATGTCAATCTGACCTCATGGCTTCCTATCTCTTAACTTGGCGCCAACATGAAATGATCTGAGTAGAATGAGAAAGCAAAGGGGAGAACAGCCTTACTTTTGCCATTTGACTTTTGCTGCTTAACAATTAAAGACGGTCCTCCCTGAACCTCCCCTGAAACTGAAATAACATTAATTTGTATTAATCAGAAGAAGACGTGTAGCCAGGGTATGCTTTGTTGCACTTTAATTTAAAAGTAGAGGCTTGACAACATTATGTATGATATCTAGCCGTACATCTGCACTGTAGTAATTAACATTGCTGCAGTGTCATTTTATCTGTAATGCTAATTACTGTGTTTCAAATGAACTACTTTGGTGCATAGCATGTTGGGAAAAGGGGCATTGTTCAGGCTCAGAGAATGGAGGAGGGTGGGGGGCAGGATGTGCAGCTGCCTTTTTTTTTGCAATGGATGCAAATCTCTATCTTGCTTTGTTCTAAACTCAAAATGAAGGAAAAAAAACACTTTAGCAAACTGACATGTTCTGTCATTTGTCCCACAATGCAAGAAATGCAAGATCTCTGTTTGTTTCTGATTAAAGACATGGTGGGAATTTTAATTTCTTCTCATCTGGAGGCACAGCAGAGAAATGAACGAGTGGTAAGCTTTTCCTCTTGGGGAACAGAGTGCTGGTTTTGGAAGACCTCCCTGCAATGCTTTGAACTCTACAGATAGCCTAGAGAAAGTTGGGGGTGGGGATTAGGAGGACAAGGAGCAGTGTCACTCAAATACTTTGTTCTTGGATTCCCCACTTTTAATCATCACTTACCCTGGGAGAGGGTTGATGACACAATGGAGAGAATTTAGCCAAAAGTGTTTAATTAAACGTATTGCAGGCTTTACTTTGCAAAATAATGTTTGCCAAGAGTTGTGTGTAGATGGATTTTTTAAAGAAACTGAACCAAACTAGGGGAGTTCATTATTCAAAGCAGTGGTTTTTCAACCTATGGCTGATGGAGCCCTTGCATGGTAGACTTTTGGGAGTCTAAGAACTCCGATGAGAAAAATTCATTTACGTTTTCAATAACCTCTAACTGAAACTTACTATTTCCTTAAATTATGAGTGTAGGCAATAAACATTATTTTCAGAAGGGGTCCATAGGCTTTACTAGACTACCCAAAGGGTCCTTCACACACAAGTTAAGAACCCCTGATTTAAAAAAATCTATGGTAAATTCTTTGTTTTATTAAATAATTATGATACTCTCCTATTTGTTAATTTAACTATTTTGTAAGTTTAAATTTTCAAATGCAGCAAACTCTTTTATACAGCATTTTATTAACCCAAACTCTTTAACGGACAATCTGTTATGTGAATTAAGTCTTATTGTAATTTAATTGTTTGAAAATGGATAATTCATATACAGTCTAACTGTTGAATATTTAATTAATCAATTCCTGACCTACTACATTTAGTGGATGGATTGAGACACAGCTCTATCACTATATGATTTATTTACCTTAATTCTTATATATTCTCTTCCCCCTCCCTCTCTCCTGTTTGATTAGACATTCTCTAAACGTCACTTAAGGGCATATCAACATCATAAGTCTAAGTAGTCACATTTAAAATGAGGTTGAAGACCACATGTGGTTCATGCCTTGGGATTTGGTGTACCACGTCCTAGCAAAACTGTTGACAAACTGTACCCTAGAGGAGGGAAACCTGAATGATAGAAAGAAGACTGGAGGTCATGACAGTTGAAAGAATTGGGGATGCTTAGTCTAAAGAAGACAAGTCTTAGGGGAATGTGATAGCTGTCTTCGTGTATTTTAAGGGCTGTCATACAGAAGAGGGATCTGACTTTCTTCACTTTGCCTCAGAGGGCCAAATCAAGAGCAAAGGGCGGAGGTCCTTCCTCTCCTTGGAAAGGCAAAGAAGATGGTCCTCAGACATAGTTGACACAGACTTTAATAGCTTTTTGCTGTTGTACCATGGTAATAAGTGAACATTGAATAAAAATATTCATTTGAGGTTTAAAGAGAGAGAGAGAAGGAGAAGATATCTCATTTTTTTCTAAGAGTTTTGGAGTTCTTCAAAATTAGAATGGGATGCTTCAGAAAAAAAGGAGGGATGCTTGATCAAGAGGAGGCTGGATGACCAGTTTGAGAGATGTTGAAGTGGGTATTCTCCTTCAGATATGAGTTAGACTAGTTCAGAGGTGGAGAACCTGCAGCCTTGAGGCCACATGTGGCCCTCTAGGTCCTCAAGTGTGGCCCTTTGACTGAATTTAAACTTCACAGAACAAACCCATTTGGGATTCAGTCAAAGGGCCACACTTGTTTAGTCAAAGGGTGACACTTGAGGACCGAGAGGGCCACGTGTGGCCTCAAGGCCACAGGTTCCTCACCTCTGGACTAAGTGGCTCAGAGGTTCCTTTGAACTCTATGTGTGTAGCTATCTTGTAATGAATGATATCCAACACTTCATTATCTAGCATCTTATGTTGCTATTTCTTAAGGCTTATCTTCAGAGAGAACCAGAGAATAAACTTCTCTTAAGACAGGTACCACTATCAGTCTTAAGAATCCTGTACAACATTCAAGTTGTGCTGGACACATTGTAGTCACTCAATAAATCCTTGTTGATAATTTGATTTATTATGTAGGGGAGTTAATTCTTGACCAGTTCTCTAGCCCCAAAAGCCCATAATAAGGTTTTAACAAAGTGTGAAACTAACTTAAAAAACTAGGCCACTGTCAGTCAGATAATATCTTTATGAGGTGCAAGCAAGTCTCTTAAATAACTTAAAATGAGCCATTTCATTGGATGAGTAAAAATTGGATGTGCCTTTGTAGGGTTTTAAATAGCTAAAGTTTAGATAAATTAGTCAGTCCTGAGGATGGGGAACCTGGCAACTAAAGAGAAAATCACTCTTGGAAGTGGGAGAGGATTTCTCTTTTGTCTACCTCCCTATCAACCATGTCACTTTGAAGTGAACCTGTTCAATCATTTGGTTGGTTGCTGTCCTTCATTCTCAAAGAGGACCAAAATGACATCACTATTAGAGTCAAGTTTTAACGTGTCTGACTGTGGCTGATCAGACCAACAGGAGCTCACAGGTTGGGCACAAATAGTCTGTGTGAACATTTGGAGTGGATAGTCTGAATTTGTGCATCCTGCATTTCCTTTGGGCTGTTTCAATTCTGCTTTGCTCATGAAGCACAACACCTTCTCTGATGTGGGCAAGCCATGCTGGACAGTCCTGTGCCAGTGTCTCCCATGTCACACAATCAATTTCAAAGTTCTTGAGAGAGACCTTGAGAGTGTCCTTTTATCATTTCTTCTGACCACCATGTGAACACTTGCCCAGTGTAAGTTTTCCATAAAATAGTCTTTTTGGAAAGCATATATTTTGCATTCAAACAACATGGCTAGCCTATCAGAGTTGCGCTCTCTGAATCAGAGTTTGAATTCTTGGCAGTTTAGTTAGAGTAAGTACCTCAGTGTCTGGTACCCTTATCCCACCAGGTGATCTTCAGAATCTTTCTAAGACAACTCAAATGGAACCGATTCAGTTTCCTGGCGTGGTGCTGGTATACTGCACAGGTTTCACAGGCATATAACAACGAGGTCAGCACAATGGCTCTGTAGACCTTCAGTTTGGTAATCAGTCTAATACCTCTTCTCTCCCATACTTTTCTTTAGAGCCACCCAAACACTGAGCTATCCCTGGCAATGCATACATAACCTCATTACCAATGTCTACATCCTTGGAAAATACACTACCGAGGTAAGTGAATTTATCCACAGCATTCAGAACTTCTCCATTTGCTTTAACTGTTGGTTCCGTGTATGGATGGTGTGGTGGTGGCTGATGGAGCATCTGTGTTTTCTTGGTGTTAATTGTTAGGCCAAAATTAGCATAAGCAGCAGAGAAGTGATCCATACTTTGTTGTATCTCAGCTTCAGAGGCTGCATTGAGTGCACAATTATCTGCAAACAGAAAATCATGCACCAATACTCCCTCCACTTTGGTCTTGGCTTGTAGCCTTTTCAAGTTGAATAATTTTCCTTCAGTGTAGTAGCCAATCTTGAAGCTGTGTTCATCCTCATTGAAGACATTTGACAACATGGCTAAAAAACATCATACTAAAAAGCATGGGAGCAAGATCACAGCCCTGGTTCACTCCACTGGTGACTGGGAAAGCACTTGACCAATAGGAGATACTGAATTCATCAGAGAGAAGAGACATATATCCCAGATGCACATGGATGCAGTGAGACAGTTACTCGAGGGAGAAAGCAACTTCTAGAATTAGGATCTCTGGGAGCAGAGAATGTTTCTGGCTATAATGTGAGCCGAGTTTAGTAATCTACCCAACAGAGATACCGTTCCCACAAAGAAACTTTGGGAGGACTCTGTAGGACAGAAATGATTTTGAATCCTGATGGTATGGGAGTTGCAAGTTGGCTTGGCCACACATGTTCTACATGTATCTCCCTCACTACCCACTGTACCCTAAATTTGTGGATGTTGTGTATATTTGTGGGAAAATGGATTCCAGGTTTAGGAGCAGGGTAATGTTTTATAGTTCCTGTTCTTATGATTTCATCTTAGTAAATGCCTTTGATAAGAGTAAATTATATCAATTAACTGACTGCTGAGGGTAAGCACAGGATGCATGAGCAGGAATGTAGTCACACAGGGTTACTTACCCCTGGAACTTGAGATTACAATCACTCTCTTGGGAACCTAACTCTCTACTGTGAGTGTAAGTTGGGCAGTTAGTCCAGAGAGTGGTTCTAAAATTAAATGACAGAGATCCTCTTATAGATTTTGCAGGAATGTATCATATTAACTAAATATTTGGAATTCCTAAATTATTAACACTTGGCAATCATGAGTTTATATTGTTTATTATATATTATATTATATAAGGAAAAAAAACAACCTAATAAAAACTAGGGCATATCTTTTTTAAAAACCGATTTCACAAAATGAAACTAACGAAGATCACTGGACTTAATGGAGTTAGCAAGTGTCTGTTCAACATTTATTTCTGCAGAGCAAGCTTGAATGAATATTAGGTTCAGAAATTTGAAATATTCAATAACTAGTTACTTGCTTTGCTTGATGTGTCTATTAGTGTCTATTAGGTTGCTTTTTTCTTTCAAGGTAGTGTAATTTAAATATATTCCAATATATCTTAGAAATAATTAGTTCCCTATAGTTTAAATGGAAAAGTGAAAATATGGAAAGGCTGAGAAGGAACTAGGATTCCATTTGTTTTAAAAGAAGAGATAGCTGATTTGTTTTCCATGCAGATAGCTCCCAAATCTATATTCCTAGCCCCAATCACTCTCTTATATTCCAATACTATGTCACAGATTGCCTAGCAGGATATTCTATAGGCATCTTAAGTTCAACATATGCAAAGGGGATTTCCTATGCTGTTTAGGGTACCACCATCTTTCCAGTCTTCTAGATTCACAACCTCAAAGTTATCTTTATGTCTTCTCTCTTCCTTGATATTCACATTCAGTCATTTGACAAGTCTTGTCAATTCTATTCCCGTGACATTCCCAGACTCTATCCTCTCCTCTCATCCATAAGATCACCACTCTAGTTCAGGTAGTCAGTCAGTCAACCAATCAATAAGCATTTATTCATTCTTTGCATTTGTATCCCTGGCTTCTAACAGAGGGAAAAATAATGATAATTAATAATAACAAGAGCCTAGCACGTACTAGGTACTTTATATGTCTTTATTGATAGATTAAGAACCTACTAAGTGATTGACCCTTTTCAGTCTCTCCTCCAAAGCCCGGGCTATTGTGACAGCTTCCTAACTGGTCTCTTTCCTTCTAAGCCTTCCCCTCTCCAACTCATCTTCCACAAAGCTGACAAAAAAGCAAAGCCCTAACCATGTTACATTGAAGGGCCGGCAGTGGTTTCTTGTTGCCTCCAAAATAATATACAAGTTTCTCCACTTGGCACATAAAGCCCTTTACAGGCTAATTCCAAACTATGTTTCCAGACTTATTTCATATTACTCTCTTTCATGTATTCTATATTCCAGCCAAACCGGCCTATATGTTCTTCCCTGGCACTCCATTTTCTGCCTGCATGCTTTTGCATAGGCCATCCCATACCTTTGAAATGTAATTCCTCCCTTACACCTCTTAAAATCATTGGCTTTCTTTTAAGGCTACACCTCCTACAGGAAGCCTTTCCTGATCTCTTGATTGTTAGTTTTCTCTGCCTCCTCAGATCATATTTTATTTACTTATTGCATAAATATTTTATATCTCAATACTATAAGGTAAGCTCCTTGAGATCAGAGAATGCTTTTCATTTTGCCATTACAACTTCAGCACCCAACATGCTAACAGACACAAAGACATAGGTGCTTAACAAGTGCCTGTTGAAAAAAAATGAATGAATGAATGAATGAATGAATGGCTGGATGACTGGCTGAATGAATGAATTAATGAATCTGACTGACATTAAGTCATTTGCTCATTAATTGATCTGGACTGTTATAGGGAAAAGGACTTTCAAAACCACCTTGAACAACTAATCTTCTTATGAGTTTCTCTTACACTTTACTAAAGCTCCATCAATGTCAGAGAGATACCCTAATATCTTCATCCCAAGTGGATTTGCTACTCAGCTCCTGCTGTTTAGAAGAAGCTTCAGGTGGTACTATTGTAGCCACATAGCATTTTGTAGCCTTGAGAGGTATACTCCATATTGCATATTAAATAGGATTGGCCAGACCCCCTGGTGTATCAATCACGTCTTTTCCTTCCAGTTGGAATTTCTTGTGTTATATCTCAGACTTCGGAGTTCTGTAACAGATTTGTTTGGCAATTATACTAGTGAGCTTAAAATGCTCAGGACATTTGATACTGTTGATCATCCCCTCCTCCTGGATACTTTCTCCTTTCTGGGTTTTTCTGACATTACTCCTTTTTAGTTCCATTTCTTCCTGTCCGACCACTCCTTCTTGGTCTACTTTGCTGTCCCAGCATACCCCCTAAATGTGGATGAGTTTTCTAAGGTTCTCTCATGGGTTCTTCCCTCTTCTTCTTTCTCTATACTCTTATGGTAACCTCATCCGCTCCTATGGATGTCATCTCTCAAGGTAATTCACAGACAAAAATGTACTCACACACATATACACAAATATACATACACGTACACATACATATATGCAGATACATACACATATATATTTATGTTTAATATACATACACACACATATATATTTATGTTTACCTCCAGATAGATATGTTTTTGCCTATTTTCTTTATTACATCTCTCTGTCTTCCTGCCTGTACCAGTGCCATTCAGGCAAGTATGTATATACATACATATGTGTGTATACATGCATATATGTACATGCATATACATATATGTATACGTATGTAGGTATGTATATGTACACATCTGCACATACACACTCTATGCACATATAAGCACATACATATATGTACAGGCATACATATATGCACATACATTTGTATATACATGCATACATACATTTTGTGTGTGTGTGTGTGTACATCACCAAGAATTAGATTGGCTCCATCTTAACAGAATGGTAACAGAGTCATTTCAGAACTTCTTATATTTTACTGTAAGATTACTGAATGCTTAGACCAAAGGTAAAAAAAAAAATTACCAAATTAGAAGGACAAAGACATTATGGAAGTGCCATAGCTCTTAAAAACTTTTTTAAACAAGCTGTTGATTGTGAAGAATATGAAATGGATACTAGATAGACATTGACTCAGATGAACATTATCTTCCAGAAAGATTTTAGGGAGGAAAAATAGTCATTAAACTAAGGCCAAAAGAGCCCAGAAAGTCACTCAGTTAACAAACACGTGGTCTTCTTACTGAACAGAGGGGCACAGAAGCCAAAGTTAACATTATCTGTGAGTACAAGCTCATTTAGAAAACATTACAGAGGAGGGCGACTGAAGGTTATGAGTAGTATCACCTCCAAAAACAATAAAAGCCATTGGAGGGGAAAATGATCCTGTATAAAGTTTGGCATTAGACCCAGCTAAGCCAGGTCATTCTGAAAACATTTATAGATGGAACTGGAAGGATGACAACAAAAAGATATGAAAAGGGATGCATTCAATATTGTATCTGTAGTGAGTGATCCATCACAATTGATGATAATGCAGTTATCACAGCTGGACTCCACCACTTCATTACCTTATATGCTACATGAGGAAATGAGGATAAATATGCATTCTTCGCCACTTGTCCCAGATAAAAAAGTTGCCTGGTTATAGGTCTTGTTGTTATTCAGTCATTTCTAATTCCTCGTGATGCTATTTAGAGTTTTTTGGCAAAGATACTGGAGTAGTTCGCCTTTTCCTCCAATATGTCCCCATTTTACAGAGGAGGAACTTGCCCAGGATCTCACAGCTAGTAAATGTCTAAGGCTGGAATCTTCCTGATTCCAGGCCTGGGACTCTATCCACTACACCACCTAGGTGCCCCCAGTTACAGCTCTGCACAATAGAAAATTGAAGAAAAATTAATCTATAGGAACATCAGATATCTATGCTTTAAGACATTCTATCCATTTTCTTAATGAAAAGGATAAAAGGTACTAGGACCTTAACAGGTTGTCTTGTTGGACCAAGGTTTTGTGTTTACCTCCAGATAGATGTGTTTTTGTCTATTATCTTTCTTACATCTCTCTGTCTTCCTGCCTGTACCAGTCACATTCGGGCAAGTAGAATTGATGTCGGCTGATATTGGAGTCAGAGATGGTGTCAGTACTCAAAGAAATGAAGAATAAAGAAAGGAAATGAAAACGTCTTTGGAGACGATACCCTGTGTTCCAGGACACAGGAAAAACAAGGCGGCTAAGCAGTGCATGAAGATGAGGGGCTGAGGAAGAATGAGAAGGGTCAAAGCATATCACAGAAAATGCTGTAAAAACAAACAAACATTGCTGCTTCTTCATAAGGAATTGTTTGAATAAAAAGCATTGGGCTGATGATTACGGCTTAAAGAATGCATTTCTACTGTGAGACAGGAAATGTGCTTTCTGTTGAGATGTGACTCAGCTAGTTGATGCTGTGGCTAGAGCGCTGGGCCTAGATTCAGGAGGATCTGAGTTTAAATCCAACCTCAGACACTTACTACCTATGTGACCCTGGACAAGTCACTTACCCCCATTTGCCTCAATTCTTCATCTGCAAAATGGGACATGCTGGAGAAGGAAATGGCAAACCAATTCAGTGTCTTTGCCATGAAAACCCAAGACAAAGTCCATGGGATCACGGACACGATTTGAATCAGACACGACTGAACAATAACAACAACCAACTCATTTTTTCCTTCCCTGTTTAAGGGGCGGTTGGTTCCCTAAGATCTTATGGATCCAACTGAATCAGTAAGCTCTCCAAAACTCAGATAGAATGGAGCATTGACCAGACTGGACCAAGAGAGTAGTAAGGGAGATCTGGCTAGTAGTCCCGGGCCTGCGCCTTGGATAGTTTCTGCCTAGACCTGGGAGCCAAACAGTGGGGGCAGTAACTCAGGGAAGCGGTTCCTAACAGGAGAAGGCCTCCTGGCTTCCTGCAAGACTCAACCCAAATCCCAGCTTTTTCAGGCGGCTTTTCCACTACCCTCACTGCCAGTGCCTTCCCTATGAGATTATTTCTCATTTACATTGTATATCTTGTATAACATAGTTATCTACATATTGTGTCCCCCATTAGAATGTGAGCTCCTTGAGGTCAGGGGTCATGATTCATAAATGCTTAGGCCAGGATCTACCATATAATGTTCACTTAAAAAGCCTGTTGACTGATTGACTGTTGGCTTTATTGATTGGTGCTAGCAAAACACATGAGATTGCCTGTCCCTTCTGTATTCCTCTGCTACTGCTCACTACCCCTTTCCTTTTGGTGACTTCTTTTCTTCTTCAGGACTGCCCTAAATGTTCATGTAAACTTGATTTTGTCTATATAAGATTATAACATAATAAAGTTATAATGATATAACATCCTATCCTATCCTATACCATAAAATAATATATAAGGAACTTCAAATAGCATGATATAGAAGCAAGAATGCTGGATTTGGAGTCCAGGGACCTAGGTTCAAATCTTGAACTTGTCATTTATTATCTCTGTGACTTACAGCAAGCCACTTATCATCTTTGGATGTCAGTTTCCTCAACTAGAAAATTAAGAGGTCAGTCTAGATGACTTCTAAGATTCCTTCCATCTCTATAGCCTATAAACCTATAACTTGGCTCCAGGAGCCACCGTTGCCACTTATGTGCTATAGAACCATGGAGCAAGTTGTTAAGATTTACCTACTGGCAAGTTTGAGAAGGAGTCACACATCAGTGAGAGGCAAACAGTAAGACTGTCCCCAGGGTTGATAATCCTCTATAATCCCAGTGAAATTCTAGGTACCTCCCCTAGAAAGGCCCCTGGTAACAATAAAAAGGAGATTTTTTGAAAAGACTGGCCTGAAAAGGCTGGAACTGTAGCCATTACTCATAGGCTTGATCCTACTCTGATTATATGGGAGCTCTGATCGGATTCATTTCTAACCCAGGCTGATCTGCCTTTCCTTGAGCAGCCTGGTGATCCCTCTTCCATACACCTCCCCTTCCATACATCACTCCCTATGGGAGCTCACCATATTAATGCTAAACTTAGGGCAGGCATCAGCATAGTTGACAACAGCTCAGAACTCTTGAGCTCAAGAGGTTCCCCCCTCCCCAGCTTCCCCAGTTCCTGGAATGACAGACATGTGCCACCACTCCTGGTTAAAAATTAGCTTTTAAAGAACACACACATACACTGGGAAATACAATGATTTGTCCTCAAGATGGAGCTTCACCCTAAACTGTGAGAATTCAAGGTTACCCTGTCTTAATTAAAATACTAAAACATGCTTTAAAAAGGTTATTTCTAGCTTAATGTCATTTAATTCAATTCGTGATTCACAGAGCTTTAGGCAAATAACTCCAATCTCTAGTTATTACATCTCCAAAGAAAATGCCTTTTAGGGAGAACATATGGAACACAATGGCATAGGGGCACTAACAGGATATATATTACGTTTTAAACTCTATCGCTTGTATATGAAAACGGATTCCATTGGTTGTAAGTCAGAGTCTCGTATGCCAATTACAGAAATAAATCAGAAATATCTAACATTCAGGGAATAATAAAAATAAGAAGTCCTTAGGCTCATTGCTTCAGTGCCTGATTATTCAGTATTTAGCTCCCCAGATGTGCGAAACTCTTTATTGTACATGTCTGTAATAGGCTTTCATGCCTTCTGTGAGCTTCCATTCTAAGGCAGGCAAGCAGACTGAATGTCAGGATCTACAGCGGGGGAATTAGGATTAGCAAATTAATTTCTAAGGGTCCCTCTTATGCTTCTACTGTCTATGTTATTAATTTGTTTGCTTTAAGGGAGATGCTCAAATTCAACAAACATTTATTAAGGAGCTATTATGTATAAGGCGCTGTGGTAAAGACTGAAGGGAAACAAGTGAAAAAATAATTTGCTTGTTTTTTTTCCCCCTAGTGATTATGTAATAGGGAGGAAGAGGAAGAGAAGTCCTTTTTCTCCCTCCCCTCCTCCTTACGTTTCTGAAAGTACAAGGGAGAGCTAGTTTTGTCCATATCCCAACAAAGATACTGGATGCCACCTGTCCTTATTCCTTGTGCCTCACAGAATGAAAGGCTTTTCTTGGTGGCCCTCAATCCTCTTTGACACAGTCTCTCCATCACAGGGACCAAGGAGTAGCCTCTATTTGCATGTGACATTTAGCAAGGGGGCAGAGCAAATGTGTCCCTTCTCATGAAGCCAAGGTATACAATCTCAGCTCCAGAAGAAGTCTCCCAGTCCAACTCCCCTCCACCCTATATGCTTACAAGGTAATAGGCAAGATAAAATGTGTACAGAAATGAATAAAATCTGAGGAGAACGTACTAAGCACCATAAGAGAACAACAAATAACATATTGTGAGAGTTAAGAGGAAAGAGTGATCATTTGTGGATGGGGAGTTTTATGTTACCGATTCTTCAAAACTTATTGCCCTTTAGTAATTGTGCTTGACGTTTTTCACCATTTCATTTTCGTAGGACAGGCTTATGTTTTACAATTGGATGTTGGTCCAGTCGATATTTCCTGTATAGCATCAGGTCTTAATCTAGTTTTTTGCTCAAAATAGAAGTCTAAATAGAAGTTAACCAATTAAGTGAATTTGGTAATCATTGCCTTTCCCTCCCTCCATCCCCTACTGGAGGATGCATTAGATGATTTTTACACCTTTTTTTTGTTCAGTCATTTCAGTTGTGTCTGACTCTTCACGACCCTGTTTGGTGTTTTCTTGGCAAAGATGCTGGAGTGGTTTGCCATTTCCTTCTCCAGCTCATTTTATAAACAAGGAAACTGAGGCAAACAGGGTTAAGTGACTTGCCCAGTAAATACCTGAGACCACATTTGAACTCAGGAAGATAAATCTTCCTGATTCTAAGCTCTATCCACTGTACTTATGGGGGATGGGACTCATGCTGGACCCCTAAAATGAAAAGACCATGTCTTTGGGACCTGCTCCCCAAAGCCTCTGAACCCAGATCTCTGCCATTCATCTGAGGCACTCGGTCTATCCCCGTGAATAATCCTTTTTTTTTAAAGGGCTCTTTCATTCTGGCCCTCATTATTTGCACCTGGCCCCACCCCAGGCTACTCCTTAATCCCATCCAGATCTTCCCACAGTCTTTCTGTATAAAAGTGTCCATCTTTCCTCCATCAAATGGCTCAGATTCTTAAAATCTGGCTTGCTTATATTGGTGTCACAAATAGCACAGACTCACTAGGAATCTCTCCCACCCCAACTGGTGTTTTTAATAAACTACTTGGCCTGAAAGAAGGTTTGAGGGGGTTGAGTTCTTTTGAGGCAGACCCACACCCTTTGCCCTTGCATTTTGGGGTATCTAAGACCTCTAGACCACGATAGTACTACCTAAATTGAAAAGACTTTTAAAAGTGGCTTATGGGAATTGTATAATTTTTTAACCATCCTCTAGAGCTTAAAGAACATTAGATTTAACATGAGAACAGGTAGGTTTGTCCTGGCTCTGCCACTTACTAACTGTGTGGCCTTAGGCAAGTATTTGAACTCTGTCTCATGGGTAAAGTGAAGGGTGGGATTAGGTGACCCCTAAGATCCATTCCAGCATTGGATCCATGCTTATAGGTTCCTTTGCATAAGACAATTTATTACATAAACCCTTCACAATCATGCATTTGTTTTAAAGGTTAATTAGGCATAATGCAAATTTGAATTCTATTTTGCTATCATAATTCTGTTTATGTTGCTCTGTGCCATAAAAGACATTATGGAATCCCAGAAGAGAGTTCCAATTCTGAAATCTTATCTGTCTTATCAATATCTTATTAACTGTTATCTAGTCCAACCTGTACCTGAACAAGAATTCTCTCTAAAACATTCCTTATAAATAGTCAACCAGTCTTTGCTTGAGGATCTCCAATAAAGGGGAACTCCACTTTCAGGTAGTTCTAATTCTTAGCACAATTTTCATTATAATTTGCCTCTTGGCAAAATCTAAATCTAGTTCTGCCCTTAGAGGCTAAGTAAAACAAGACTCATTCTACTTCCACATGATGATATCTTCAAATAGTTGAAGACAACCTTTATATCCCTTACAAGTCTTCTTTCTAAGCTAAACATCCCTATTTATCATATGGCATTCTGGTTACTTAGGGCAGCTAGGTGGGGCAGTGGATAGAGCACTGGGCTTGGAATCAGGAAGACTCATTTTTCTGAGTTCAAATCTGGCCTCAGACATTTATTAGCTGTGTGACCCTAGGAAAGTCATTTAATCCTGTTTGCCTCAATTTCCTTATCTGTAAAATGAGCCGGAGAAGGAAATGGCAAAGCACTCTAATATCTTTGCCAAGAAAACCCCAAATGTGGTCACAAAGAATTGGACACCTGAACAAAAACAAAAGTCCTGGTTACTTTCCTCTGGGTGCTCTATAGATTTTCATAATCCTTTCGAAATCATCGTGCCCAGAAATGAAGACAACCTTACCACCTCTCTAGACCTGACCACTCTTCTACTTTTAGCACAAACTGATAGCATTCATTTTCTTGACTGCCACATCATACTATTACCTCATATTGAGCATGTAATCCCTAAACCCCCAGGGCCTTTTTTGAACAAATTGTTATCTTTTTTTTTTAAAGTCTAACCATCTTGTGCTCACGAAGCTGACTTTTTGAACCTGAGTTCAACATGGATTATTTTTTGCTTATTTTACATTGTTCAATCAAGTGGACTGAACATGCCTTTCTTAGGTCCATCTTCTGTTCCCATCTACCATAAATACCAATCCTGAAATTCTACATTTATCCCATTCTGTATTTTCTTTTCCATGCCAGGCCACCCTTTTCAGAAAGATTGTGGAGCTAGGAAGAAAGAAAGGAAGGAAGGGAGGAAGGAAGGAGGGAAGGAAGGAAGGAAGAAAGGAAGGAAGGAAGGAAGGAAGGAAAGAAGGAAAAGAGAAAGAAAGATTGTGGATCTTGGAGCATCCATAGGGACCATGAGACTGGAGCAAATAATACTAAGTAAGATGCTCCAAACCTGGGTGTCCAAGTATTTATCTTCCTTGCCTTGGACGTGCTTTATTTTAGTGAAATCAGGGCAAAATGAATAGCATGTACTGTAAGAATTAGGGATCTAAGTCACAAAATATACAAGCTGGAGGCAAAGGGACAATGAAAAATCTTTCCTAGTTTTCCTTGATGCTGGAGGTAGGAGGTTTATGAATAGATTAGATGTATATGAGCCTTAGATTTTTTTATAGCACCCCCTGGAAAAATTTCCTCTATTGGTCCTGAAGCTGATTGCCTGAGTTCTGGACAAACAGTATAGTTATTATAGGGTGCCACCTTCCTTTCTCCCCCCACTTCTGCCCCCCCCCCAAAGCTGAGGGCCAAAGGTATTCTAAGGATAGTGTGTGTATGTGTATGTATATAAAATTGTCAAAGGATATAAAATGTTTGTTGCTGTTATGAGCAAAAAAATCTGTTTTAATAAAAATGAGTATTACCATTTACCCAAAAAACTTAGCCTATATCATAACAAGAGCTTTTAGTCAACAAACATTCATTGAATGCTTATCACTATATATTTAGCTGTGATATAAGTAATTGCTAACATTTATATAGTACTTACTATTGCCACTTACTATGCTAAATACTTCACAATTATCATCTCATTTGGTCCTCAGAACTCTAAGAAGCATGTTACTATTATCCCCATTTTTACAAACATTAGATTAGTATGGTCATTTACTCTTCCTGATGAATTTTGCTATTTTTTTCTAGCTCCATAAAATAATTTTTTTGGTAGTTTGATTGGTATGGCACTGAATAAGTAAAATAATTTATGTAGAATTGTCATTTTTTCTCATATTGTTGGTTAGTGCCCCCCTGTGTAATCATTGGACTGTTTCTCTTCTAGCTCCCATGTACACACACCCAGTTCCTACCCACGAAAAATAGATATTTTTCCAATTCTTTTATCCCCATTTTTACAGAGAAGGAAACTGAAGCAGAGATCACAAAACATTTTATTCGCAATAACTCTGACCTTAATTTCGAAGTAGGGGTAGGGGGAGAAGAAAGAGTGGGGAGAGGAGAGCATGTAGAGGACAGAAAGAGTTTATTAAATACTTATTCTGTGCCAGGCACAGTGCTAAGAACTGGGAATACTAATTGAAACACAGAGAAAGACAATTCCTGGCCTCAAGGAGTTTATAGTTAATGGAGAAAAAATTAACACATAAAAAACTTGAAAGGGAGTGGGCGAGTCATAGGGGAGATTGGGAGAATTCAGAAGAGTAAGTAAAATAGAGCTTGGAGTGGAGAGAAGTGAGTATGGCTGACCTAGGCTCATCTTCAAAAGGGAGCTTACTGGAAGGATTTACCAATCAGAGGATAGGAGGCTGGATGCAGGGCTGGGGTGGGGGGGGATGAGGGATGGGATTACTCATGCATAGTCACTTTTCTGGACTGCCAAATATTTCTTTTAATGGCAGCATGGATGGTCTGTTTTGCACTGCCATATTGACATAAGGGTGGTAGAATTTATGTCCCTCTGCTCCCCCCCCCCAAAAAAAACCCACTCCCTTTTTTTCTTCTGTTTCATGTTCTGAATATGAGAGCCAGGAACTGGATGTGTCTATGCTTGGGCTAGAAGAGAAACAGTCCAGTGATTACGTAGGTGGCATCAACCAACAGAATCTCACTTCAGGGATAAGAAGATAAACACTGTAATAACTGATATCTCAAATATATGTCTTTCTGCTTTATGTAACTGAAATTACATTTCAGGGTTTCAAAGCAACAATTACACCAGCCTATTTGTGTTCTTAATATAGCATCTGTGCCAGTTGGTCTCTAACGGGGGAGGGGGTGTTTTCATTGCTTTGTTGGTGTCCTAAAGCATTCCACCTGGGGCCATCATGTGGGCAAACAAATAGAACTCTTCCATCTCCTTTTTGACAAAAGTATTGAGCTGCTGGGAAGTTATTTGTACAATTGATCCAGTGTATATCAGGAAAGCATATTCACAAGATGAATTAGGGCAAATTAGATGTAATACAGCGCTCATGTTTCCTAGAAGAAGAAAGCAATCATAGACCCATAGGGTAGAAAAGAAATCACCTAAATCTCCTCCCACCCCTCACCTCCATTATCCTGGGCAAGTGAAAAATTACTCAGGTTTTTAAATTTCTCCAGTGGATACTACCCTCAGTCATATATTCTAGCACTTCCCTTTGGTTATCAAAAGACCTGATGAATTCCTAGCTCATGGCATTTTGCTTGGGTCTTTTAATTGTTGTGGTATAGTAGAAGAAGCACTGGATTTGAAATCCAAAGACCTCGGTTCAACTTCTGACCCCTGTTAATTATCACTTTTCAAACCTTAAAGTAATATATAAATGTGAGTTATTGTTAATTATTAACATTGTTATTATCTTTGTGACCTTGGGCAAATCACTTCCTCTTTAGCCTAGGAAACTCTGTGGCAAATGAATAGAGTGTTGGACCTAGATTCAGGAAGCCGTGAATTCAAATTCTAACCCAGACACTTACTAACTGGGACCCTGGGCTTATCACTGAATTTCTCTGGGCCTTAATTGTCTCATATGTAAAAGGGAACTAATGATAGAATCTATCTCACAGGGTTGCTTATGAGCACCAAATAATATTTACAAAGTCCTTAGCAAACCTCAGCATGCTATATAAATGCTTGTTGTTATCAATGTTTTTAATAATAATAACGGCTAACATTTATATGGTGCTTACTATGTGCCAAACGCTTTATAGTTATTATCCCATTTGTTCCTCACAACAACTCCAGGAGGAAAGTGCTATAATTATCCCCACTCTACAGATAAGGAAACTGAGGCAGATGGCAGTTAAGTGACTTGCCCAGAGTCATACAGTTGTCTGTATTATTATTATTCCTTTATAAAATGATGGTGTTAGGCTCAATATTTAAGTTCCTTTCTGGCTTTAAATCAGGGGTCCTTAATTTGGGGTTTGTAAATTTGGTTTAAAAATATATCATACCTATATTTCTTTTTTTCTAAAGGATGCTTCCAAACTCCTTTCATTTATCTATGTATTTATTTTTGGAGGGGGAAAGGCAGGGCAATTGGGGTTAAGTGACTTGCACGAGGTCACACAGCTAGCTGTATCAAGTGTCTGAGGCTGGATTTGAACTCAGGTCCTCCTGACTCCAGGACTGGTGCTCTACTCACTGCACCACCTGGCTGCCCCCACAACTATATTTCAACATAATTGGTTTCCTCTGTACGCTATTTTATGTAATTAAAGATGTGATTTTGAAAAGGGGTCCATAATTTTCACCAGACTGCCAAAAGGGTCCATGGTACAAAGAAAGTTAAGAACTCTTTTTCTAAGGGATGCTACAGAAGTTTGTGTGTGTGTGTTTGTTTTGGTAAGGTATGGATTAGACAGCCTTTGAGGCCCCTTGTTACAATGAGATTCCAATATTTTGTGACTTTAAGGGAACGGGTAGTACTTGTAGCTTCCTATGACCATCACTAGAGGGCACTGTGGAACCATTTCATAGCCAGACACAACTGGTTCAGGTTGGCTCCTCCGTCCAATGAGCAGATGGAAGCCGAACCCCGGTGGGGCTGCCACACCACAGGTCAGGAATCCAAGTGGCACTGTATCTTCTAGCAGGCGGTCTCACTAACACGAAAGTGTAAGCTCTGGGCTCCCTTTGCCATTGGTAGCCTGCAGTGTTGGGCTTGCAGGGGTCCACCCTACCTGATCACTTTAAAAGGGTGCCGACAAAAGGACCCGTCCATCAATCCTTTGTGAGCGTGAATCCAAAGGCTGTGCAATTGGGTGAGGGGCCGGCAGGCAAAGCCTCCCATGTCCACTCTCATTCCTAATAAAGGGCTTCTCGTCGTCGAAGGATTGACAATCTAATTGCTTGGCTTTGAAGAACAACAGATATCTCATCAATATTTGATCAAAAAACGGTTGTGGGGGGAATTTTTAAATATTAAAGATAAAGGCAAGGATTCAAATCCTCTTTTCATCTCAGTAGCTGGGAAGTCTTAAAAGTAGGAGAAATGGTGCTAATGAGCAGAATAAAACTGTTTGTCTATCAAGTGACATCTGGTTGCAGGGTAATACATCAAAACGCTTTCTCCTTTTGGGGACATATTTTTTTCTTAAAAAGGGAAAGATTTCTAGGGGCTGACTTACCACTCATTGTCTCCATAACCAGGCAAACTTTCCCCTTCTGGTGATGAGCTGTTCAGCTCCTGGATGACTGGTCTGGGAGGAACTTTGAGGAATCCTCATAAATTAAGTATCTGGCTTCCCAGCTAATGAGTCCAATAGCAATTTCCAGTGATCAAAAAAAATCCCATTTGATAAAGGACAGTTCATTTTGTAAGGGAATATCCTTTTTAATGGGGAGAACTGCAGGGTCACAGTCTTCCTGTGATAATTATGTGCTGGGAGAATTACAGGTAAAAAGCTATACTTATGGCCAAGCCATACCCCATGGGGCTTGTGTGGTAGACACTGTTGTCTTTTAGGGACAATAAATCCTGTCTTTTTATTTCTATTACCTCTCAAGTATAGTTCTCTTCATTTTGCTAGTGACCAAGGAATCTAGTTTTAAACTCTCCCTTTGGTGGTGCTGATTGTCATATGGTAAAGGAAGATATAGATTGGAGTAGCGGATAGAAGCGTGGCCTTAGAGTCAGGAAAATCTGGGTTCAAGCCCTGACTTTGCTACATATGAGCTAGGTAACCCTGGGCAAGTCACTTAACCTCTTGGTTTCCTCAGGGAACTCCCTAAGATTATAAAATGCAAATTTGAATTTGTAGAGGGGATTTCCCACACCGAGAGCTCCCTATGCCATTAAAATCACAAGTCCAGTGCAAGACAACAATAATAACAAAAAGCATTGTCTCTAGAGTCAGAGAACACAAGTTCACATTGTACCTCTGACCATGGTCAAATCGCTTAACCTCCCCGTGCCTTAGTTTCCTCATCTGCAAAATGGGGAATTTAGATTAGATAGCCTCTGAGGTACCTTTCAAAGACAAATTTATTATCCAATAAGCCTATGAAAGGCAGCCAGCTCTCAGCTATTCCTAATGATTTGCAGCGAAGGAAGCATTAACCAAAGGACTCATTAATATAGAGGTTTCCCAATGAAATTTAGGGCTGGAAACAATATCAAGAGATCTTGTATATGGCACAATGGATAGAGTCCTGGATTTGGAATCAGGAAGACCTGAGTTCAAATCTGGACTCAGACACTTACTAGCTGTATGACCCTGGGCAAGTCACTTAACTTTTGCCTGCCTCAACTTCCTCAACTTTAAAATGGAGAAAACCTCCCAAGGTTGTTGTGAAGATTAAATGAGAAAATACTTGTAAAGCTCTTAGCACAGTGCCTGACACATAATAGGTGCTTAATAAATGCTTATAAAAATAAGTCCAGCTTCCTAGTTTTATAGATGAGGAAACTGAGACCCCAGAAAGAAGCAATTTGCCCAAGGTCACACAGGTGAGTAGAACTGGCAAGATCTGAATCCAGGTCCTTCAACTCTAAATCCATCATTCTTTTTTCACTATAGCTTCTGGCCCACCTTCACTGACAATCCTGTTAGGGTTGTTACTCCCAGTTATTTATTTGATCTCATAATGTTCCCTGTCCACAAGGCAATCAGGGGACTAAATGGCATAAACATGGTTTTTCAAATCAATTTTCAATTCAATTCTGCAAGCATTTAGTATTTATTAAGTGACTCCCATGCACCAGGCACCATGCTAGTCACTTTGTATTCCTGAAAGGAAAAACAATCCCTATCCCCAAGGATACTAGAGGCAAACAACACGGACACTGAAAATTGAACGGTTTAGAGCAGGTTCCCCAGCCCTGGTTTAGAGTCTCAACAATCAATTAAGTCCTGATTTGTGGAGTTTGCTGATTTTCAAGTTGTGAATGCTCACACTGTAAATTTAACAATCAGCTCTTGAGATCCTGTTTGAACAGGATTCAGCACACTCCTGACTACAGATAAGTAGATAGAAAATAATTACAAAAATTATAGGAAGCAATTTTGTGGTGGGGAGGAGTAGGGAGCACATTAACAACTGGAGGATGAGGAAGGACCTGGTATAGGAGTTACCACTTATGCAATCAAGCATGCCAAAAAACCAGAGTGAGGAATTTTTGCCCTGGAGGGAGGGAGAGAGGTTTGGTGCTGGGGCAAGGCACCAGAGACACGAGGCTGGATTTTTAATATTCAAGTCCATCACCATACCAACTTGGCAGCCAATAACATTTTCTCTTCAAGCATCAGCCTGGAGGAAATGCTTGATAAATACAGGCAGCGTTCTGTCCATGGAAATGATTACTTTTAACAGGATTATCTTTGGGAAATAACACTGGGGTTAATTCAAGGAACTTGGAAATTAATTTCCAAAAGGATGATTTCTTATGGTCAGAAAGCTTGAAATGATGACAAGGTAACCAGCTGGTGCTTGCCTGAGGTGGGGAGAAGCTGGCACTGTGGATTGATGGGTTACAATATCCACTCTCAGGGTCCCTCTTATCAGAGCTCCTCTCTACCTTGGCTTGATCTCACCATCTTGATTAGTTGCTCGGTTGTCAGAGCCAAGGATATTGTCTCGTCATTGGTTGGTAACTACTGGGTCAACAATAGTCCCCTCTCCCATGCTTGCATGTGTATGTGAGTGTGAGTGTGTGTGTGTGTGTGTGTGTGTGTGTGTGTGTGTGTGTATGTGTGTGTGAATCCTGCAGAGTTTTCTGCTGTGTGGATTTTCATTGCTTCCTTATGTCTCAGACCACGGTTTTTTGTTAATTTTGTGACTCCAGGCATTTGGCCACTGCTGTGCTCTGTGGCTGACAGCTTGCCACAGCCTCAATTATTTTCCTCGTGTTTGATTCCTATTCTCTTTGACCAGCCCTAAGCCATGGATGCTAGTTTTTCTCCTGAACTTTAATCCTACATGGCCAACTGCCTATTGGACATTCCAAATAGAAGTTTAACGAGCATTTCAAATTGAACATGTATAAATCTCAACTCATTACCTTCCCCAAACAAACCTATTCTTCTAAACTTATATTAAGGGTACCCTATCCTCCCAGTCATGCAGGCTGGGTATCTCAGATTTTTCCTATATACTTCACTTTCACCCATTTCATATATCCAATCATTTAACAAATCTCATAATTTCTGCATCCATAACATCTCTTACATTATATTACGATTATGTAAATGTAAATGACATTTGTTCCCTTCTCACACAGTCGCCATCATAGTTGAGGCCCTTATCACTTTTTGCCTAGACTATTATAACATTTTCCTAATTGGCCTCCTTTCTTCAAAACTTTCCCCATTCCAATCCATCTTCCACATGGTTTTCAAATAGAGGAGTGGTTAGGGGATAGAGGCATTAAGGCAGAATGAAACTTCAAGGATGACACCAAGACTGTTAATCTTGGTGAGAAGCATGGTAATGCATTTGAAAGAAAGAGGAAAGTTATGATGAAACGTGAGTTTGGGTAGGGAGGAAGATGAATTCTGTTTTGGATGTGTTGATTTTGAAATATCTAAGGGACAGACTTATCCACACACATACATGTAGTAAGTACTAGAGGTAAGACTTGAATTCAGGTCTCCCCTGATTCAAAGTTCATCATTTTTTCCACCATTCCATGCTATCTTTCCTGTTGAGGCAGACTTGGAAATTCCTCAGTTCCTATTTTCTCCCTTATTCCTTTGTTTGGAGACATAGACAGAGTGACACAATGTGCTCAGATCAGGAGTTTAGGGTGTTACTGAATACAGGTTCATGGTCTTATTTTTATATTTTTAAAGTTTTCATCTTACATATAAGAGAAGTGAGGTAAAAACATAACTGTTGTGTGTGGACTGGGCAGACATTGACAGTGATGAGTGCATCAGAAATAGCAGCTCTAACCTCTGAGACCTAGGCTTTCTTAAAAGCAAAGCTGGGGAAAAATTTCTGTTTCACACTATCCAACTCTGGGCCCTTTAAATAAATACATTATTATAATGATCCAAGACAGTTCCAAAGACTTCATGGTGAAAAGTGCCATCTACCTCCAGAGAGAGAACTGATGAACTCTGAGTACAGATTGAAGCATATTTTTTTCACTTTCTTTTTGGCAACATGACTAATATGGAAATATGTTTTGCATGACTTCACACGTACAGTGGGTATTGCTTGCCTTTATGGGGGAGGGGCTGGGAGGAGAGCATTTGGAACATAAAATTTTTAAAAAATGAATGTTAAAAATAAATAAATATAAAAAGTAAACATTCATTTCATGTCACTTCTCTAGAACCACAGTATTGTCAATGTGGTTACAACTCTACCAACAGAGGATGATTTCTTATGGTCAGAAAGCTTGAAATGATGACAAGGTAACCAGCTGGTGCTTGCCTGAGGTGGGGAGAAGCTGGCACTGTGGATTGATGGGTTACAATATCCACTCTCAGGGTCCCTCTTATCAGAGCTCCTCTCTACCTTGGCTTGATCTCACCATCTTGATTAGTTGCCTTTTCTAGAGCCTTACTAGACTTGGAGATGGACTTTATGCAAATAATTCAAGTTCATATCGGTTATTACAAAGTCATTACATCCTAACTACGATTCGCTTGGTCTGTTGCAATACACTTTTAATTAGTCTCCTTCCTTTAAATGTCTTACCATGAAGAAGAAGGACTGTGCTCCCCAAAGACTGAGTAGGGAGGGTAGACACCCTCCACAAGGCTGTCAAGAAGATTTTCCTAAAGCACAAGACTGACCATGCCATTCTCCCGCTCAGTAAACTCCAGTGGTTCCCTACAGCCGCTAGGAACAAATATAAACCTTCTCTATTTGGCATTTAAAGTTGTTTACAACCTGGCTCTAATCTACCTTCCCAGGCTTATTATACATTACTCCTTTGCATTTTCCCTGCCACGTGCTAGATGAATGTGCCTCAAGTCCATGGCCAAGACTAGTCAAAAAATGGTTCAGTCAAATTAGCCTTCTTTTTGTTCCTCACATATGGCACTACATTTCCTATCTCCAGACCTTTGCACTGGCTGTCCCCCGGCCTTGAATGTATTTGTTCATTTTTGTTTGTAGAATGTCCAGTTTCCTTCAGTACTATTCAGTGCAAGTGATTCTGTTTGGAGCCTTTCCTGATTTCTGCCAACAGCTAGTGCCCCTTGCTAATTACTTTGTATGTATTTTGTATCTATCTATATCTGTCGTGTCACCACATTAGAATATAAACTCCTTGAGGGCAGGTCCTGTTTCATTTTTGTCATTATATCCCTAGCATTTAGCACAGTGCCAGATACACATAGATACTTAATAAATGCTTGTTGATGGATTGACTCAGCACCCACTCATAGATCTTTGCAGGGTTTGCTAGCTCTATGAAATTTAGTTTCAACTTCTTTTTATTGTATATCTGCTATGAGGAAGGGCAGGGGGCAGTGAGGTTAGGGGAAGGATTGGCAGGAAAGTGAGCATGTTTGCCGGCTTACAGCTTTGGGGTGCTTAGTTACAAAGATATGATTTATTTTTTCTTTTAAAGAATCTGTTCTTAAAAACTGACTCAAAAATTCTGGCATTGCTTCTCTATAATTGGATTTGCTTGTGCAGTGTACAAAGAGCTTTAGATGTTTAGAATTTAATTTTTAAAAAACAACCATCTATTGTTATCTTCTTTTGAGGGCAGGAAATTTCAAATAAACTTCATGTTTTATCATCGACCATGCCAGGCATTCCTGAAGCCCTCATGATTGCCAATAAACAAGACATTCAATCATCTTTAAAATGTCAAATCTTTTGATAAATTGAATTTCTCCAAATATTGCTTTATTGATCTTAGCACTTGGCTTTTTAATAAGTGAAGCATCTTTCTGCAAGGAGGCCTCTGCCTGATTACTCGTATAGATACGTTTATGAGGTGACCCTGGTCCCTGACAAGTGTCCTGGGGCCAGACCAAAGCAGAACTCATCATAATGAAAAGAAAATAAATGATCCTCCATTAATTTGTAACCAAGTCATCCTAGTGAGTTTAAAATAAACACTAAAAAACTCTTGCAAAATTTATAGGAGTGAGAGCAAGGAAGCAACAAACTTACACTGGGGATTCTATCTGATAAGATCCTTAGGGGTATAGTCAGGGGAAAAACTGAACAGGGAGTCATGGGACCTGGGCTTTGCCTTTAAGTGGTTGTGTCACTGTGGGCAAGTCACTTTCCCTTTTTAGGATTCAATTTCCTTCTCTATGAACTAAGGAGAGTGAATTAGATAACCTAAAGTCCTTCCAGCTCTGACAATCTATGAATCTGTCATCTGGGGAGTCTGACTTGACTGAAGACAAAGCATATTTCATTTCTGAATTCATTTCTAGGGCTTATCTAATTATAAACAGGAAAAAAAGACCAGTAGTCAAATACAAGAAGTCTCAAAATGTGGGAGTACAAGGAGAACGTTTCCCTCCCTCCCCTATCCATGCCAGCATTCCAAAGGCTGCTGTGTTGTAGAAGCAGCAAAACATGGCCAGGGCTGTGATCTATGTGTGGGCATCAGGTCAATCAGGCAATCAATGAACATACATTTATTAAATGCCTAGAAATAGTCTTTGGGTTGGTATGGTTTGTTGTTGATGGTGATGCTTTTTATGGTTGGGGGATTGGGGGGAGAAATCGTCACACGTTTTATAATGACAACATGTCTTGGAATGCCATCTGTTCTTGCCATTTGTTAATGCAATTCAATGAGAAAATAGTATTTGGATGATTAGTATTTAGACCATCCTTCATCTTCTTCCATGGATGAATGGCTTCCTTTGAGATAACACGGCTTGCTTTGGGGATGGTGCAGATAGAAGCAGGGCATTCAACCAAAGTTTCTATGATGTGCCAGACGCTGTGCTAGGTTATGTGGCTACAAAGATTGAAAAGAAAAAAAAAGAAAAGAAACAAATCCTTGTTCTCAAGGAAGTCACATTGCATTGGGGAAGATGATTTGTACATTCAGTATCTTGCTGTGAAAGGGGTACTAAACCCAGAGTCACAAAACCTGAGGTATATCCTATTTTTCCATTTATTGGCTATATGACCTTGGCTGAGTCACTTAACCTCTATGGGGCTCCGTTTCCTCATTTATAAAAATAAGAAGGCTGTATTAAATAGCTTCTAATATTCCTTTCAGCTTTAGAGCTATGATTCGAAGAAAATGCAATATATAGAGTAAACATGAGTTTTTATTTTGTTTTGTTTTAGTTTTGGTTTTGCTAGAAGCAAGACTTTAGAGGGGAGGGAAGGGATCGGGAATGGCCTCATTTAGAGAGCACATTCGAACTAGCTTTGAAGTGATACTAAAACAGACTGGTAAGGAGAGAAGGCATTTCAGACATGGGGGCAAGGATGTGAGAAGGTATGGAGGGAGGAACTGGGCATTGCCACCTATGTGGGCTCATGAATGTGCTCAGGCCCAAATAATATGCATAACGGCTGACATTTATGTAGACTACATATGTAAGCTATGTGTTTATAGTCTGCATAGCACGAGCTAGGTATCTACAGATATCATTATTATTTTACAGATGAATGGTCTGAGGTTGAGAAGTCATTACTTCTTGTTCCATTATTTTTCAGTTACATCTGACTCTTTGTGACTCAATTTGGTGTTTTCTTGGCAAAGATACAAAGTGAAAGTTTGTCATTGCTTCTCCAACTCATTTTATAGATGAGGAAATTGAGGCAAACAGGGTTAAGTGACTTGCCCAGGGCCACACAGCTAGTATCTGAGGCCAGATTTGTACTTAGGAAGATAAGTCTTCCTGAAGGAGCTCTGTGCACTATGGCACCACCATGTCATAAGATCATTGATTTTGACCTGAAAGGGACATTAGAAGTCATCTAATGCAACCCACGCACTTGGCAATGAGGAAACTGAGGTTTGGAGATGTTAAGAGAATTGCTCAAGGTAATAAGTGGAAGAGTTACAATTCAAACCCAGACATTCTACCTACACGTTTCAGGACTTTTTTCACTGCACCATATTAATTCATGTGACCAAAGTCATATAGCTAGGCAGTGTTACAACTGGGTCTTGAGAATCCAGGTCTGAAGACTGGAGTACTTCTAAGTGTTCTTCCCCCCATGCCACACTATAGAATGCGCATTAAGCATCTGGTTTCAGTCATCCTCCCAGTTTCACTTGTATTACAGAACAGGAACGTTCCCAGATCTAATGCTTTCCATAAATTAGGAATCAGCTGGCCTCTATTTTTGAGTATCTGCCAAGAATTTTAGTTCCATCTAAGCTACCACCTCACTACGTAACCTTAGACATATTATATTCTTGATCTAGGCCTCAATTTCCTCCCCTATGATAACTATGGGTTGGACTAACTGGTTTCCAAGGACCTTCCTAATTCTAAAGTTCTAGGATTCTATAACTCAGCATGCCCAGCTCTGTGTTAGATGAGGTCTGGTACAACAGAAGCAGAAAGCAGAGGTCCTGGTCACAAAAGGCTGAGAAGGAAGACTAGACATACACACACAAAATATTTAACTTCTATTACAAGATAGCTATAATGAAGCGCTCAAAGATATGGTACGGATTGCAAAGGAGATAACAAAAGAGATATGATGTTTTATTTGTTCCCTGTAGTAATTGATGGTTCTGTATGAGCTTGGAATGACGTCACCAGTAAAGTGTTCCAGGGCTGTTTAACTTTCGTTAACCAATGATTCAGATACAAGCATAGACGGCATGCTAATCCAATTCACAAATGGCACACATCTGAGACATATGCCCAATATTGGATGACATAGTCAGGATCCAAAAACGATTTGGGAGACACCCTAAATGTGGGTTATTAAAATTTTCACTGTGCCATTGTAATAACTACTTTTCTTTGTTCAGATTACTTCTCTCCTTAGGAGCAGAGAATGCTTCATTTTTGTCTTTTTGTCCTTATTGTCTCCCACAGTACCAGGAGCATCCTCGTCTCCACCATCAAAATCATCACTACCATTCACACAGTGCTTTAAGATTTGCAAAGCACTTCACAAATGTCATCTGATTCTAAAACCTGAGACGTAGTGCTTTTATTACTCTTATTCTACAGATGAGAAAACTGAAGAGGATAGAGGTGTCTGAGACAGGATTTGAACTCAGGTCTGCCTGACTCCAAGCACTCTATCCCCTATGCCGCCTAGCTGTAGAACAATTGCTTAATACATGCTTGTTGGATGAATGAATCTAAACCGGGGGTGGGGAACCTGTGGCCTTGAGACCACATGTGGCCCTCTAGGTCCTCAAGTGTGGCCTTTTGACTGAACCCAAACTTCACAGAACAAATTGAAGTTTGGATTCAGTCAAGGGCTACACTTGAGGACCTAGAGGACCATATGTGGCCTCGAGGCTCCAAGTTCCTCACCCCTGATCTAAACCTACCTAACTTCCTAGAGGAACTTCTCTTTCCAATTCCCTATTTCTCAGGCGGGGATCATCATCTTTCTGGTCACCTGTTTTTGCATCCTGAAAGTCATCATGACTTTTCCTTTCCCTTTGTTCTCCCATAACTCACATATTGCCATGACCTATCAAGTCTATCTCCATGACATAGAGACAGGAAAGGTCCATTACAATTGGAGCCAGAAAGACCAGATTTGATTTTTGCTTCAGACACTTGCTAGCTGTGTGACTCTGGGGAAGTCATTTAATATTTTATTTTTGCACTACAGTTTCTTCATCAGCAAAATGAGATGATTGGACTTAATGACTTCTAATGTCTGTTCTGCCTCTAGGACGGAAAACAAAACCAAATCCATGAGCTTATGAACATATTTTGAACTCATTTGCTTCTCTGCATCCACCCAACTACTAACCTAGTTTAGGACCCTCATCAGCCCTCACATGGACTATTGCAACATCTCCTAACTGGTCTCCTTGCCATACCTCTCTCTCCACTATAGTCTATCCTCCATTCAGGTGCCAGAGCGATATTCCAAAACCATAAGTCTGACCACATCACTCCCCTGCTCAAGAAATTCCTGTGGCTCCTTTCTGACTTGAGGATAAATGGATATGCCTCTGTTTGGTGTATGAAGCCATTCATAGTTTGGCATTTACTTAGCAAGATTATTTTTTTTAAATAGAAAGCTACATGTAGTGGTCTAGGGTGAATTCTTCTCTCATCTTCTCCTGCTCCTTCTCTCAATGAAAGGTTTGCTTCCAGAAACTTTTTCCAGCTGTGGTTTGTGATATCTACCCAGGTCCAAAGCTTCCTAGTTGTGGCTCTGCAGTGGAGCAAATCTGTCAAAGATCATGGTTGGCTACAGATTTCACTTTGAACCATTCTGACCTGACACTACAGGCACAATCTAGCATTGGTGGTCATCAATTAAGAAATATATGTTGAGCATCTGTTATGATGCCGGGCACTATGCTAGGTAGTTAAGGAGATTCAGAAGTAGAAGACATGATTCTTGCCCACAAGTAATTTATAATTCAGGTAAAGAGTTTATAGACATTTTGTATTTAGGATCTTAGGATTTATATCTGGATGAGATCTTAGAGGTGATCTAATCCAGCCTTTTTGTGTCCTGGACCATTTAAACAATCTGGCAAAGCCTATGGATCCCTTCTCAGAATGTTTTAAAATGCATAAAATACATAGGATTAATAAAAAACAAATCATATTTAAATATAGTTATCAAAATATCAAAGTTCACAGACACCAGGCTAATGACCTCTGATTTAGTTCACTCTCGTTTTACTAAGAAGAAAACATACCCAAGAGGAAAATGTCTTCCCAAGATTATAGAGATCATAAGTGGAAAAGATAGGGCCCTCTTGATTATACAAGTTACAATCTTATTGTAGTCCCCCCCTTCCTGGTTTTAATTAATACTTTCCTCTCCATTTGTAAGCCTTAGATATCTCTTCCTCATTCTATCCCTCTCCTCCCCTCTCTGTCTCTCTTTTTTCTCCTTGCCTTCCTGTCTTCTTAACTTAGATGTCCAATAGTTTCCTGCATTGCAGATGAAATCAAAGTCATCTCAGGGATGTCTACAGAGAGACCAGCCCTCCCCTCTGTCTCCTTCAGGGCTCTGAGGAAGATGTGTCAGTTGTCAGCCACAGGACGCTTGTCATTCTTTTCAGAAGAAGCACCTGGATCTCAGTACATTTCAAAGTACATTCTCTTCTCCATCCTGAAGAAGAGAGGGTGCTTTCCCTTGTCTTCTGTCTTTGATATTTGCTAGTTTCTCCTTAATTTGGTCCCAAACTAATGAAACTAATCTGTTCTCATTGTCAAGAAGGACTCAGGAAGTCATGAATAATCTTATGTTGTTCTGTCAGGGAGATGCAGAATATAAAGGAGGCCATTGTTACAAGTTTTAGTTACTTTTTCAAAAGAGTTCACCCAATGAAGCTGTCAGGCTGTCAGAATTCAAGAACTAGACAAGATCTCTAGCCCCTCTTTATGAATTTTCAAAGGGCTTTAGCACATTTTTAATTGGACTTTTTTCCCCTCTTCCTATTTTGAGAATTAGTCTGCTAGCTAAAGTATATTCACCAACTGCACTGTCACTAAAATCTCAGAATCTCAGAGTTGGCAGGGATTGTAGAGGTCATCTACTCCAACCCTTAATGGAAGGAATCCTTCCCATTTCTATATCTATTATTCTGTACCAAAAAGGAGGCATGTAAAGGACTTGCAGCATCCAAGGTCACATTCATGGCTTGCTAGCATTACTTGGGTGTTTCTCCTTTCTTAGTATATGCAAACGAAAAAATGTGTATAAGAGAAAAAAGGAATGACAGGGTACTACAGTAGCAGAGTCAAACAAATTCCTTAACTTCGTCTACTACTTTGTTACATTTTTTTGTGCATCATTTTATTTGATCCTTGTAATACCCTTTCGCTGATTTTGCCTCTGTACATCTCTAGGATTTGCCTCTTTTTTCCACTCATACAGTTACTACTTCAGTTCAGGGTCTCATCACCTCTTGACTGGCCTATCTCAATGCGCTCCTCATTAGTCTCCCCATTTCCAGCCTTTCTACATGGTGGCTGAAATAATACTCCTAAAACAAACATCTGACTATGTCACTAGCCTCCTTACATTTATTTAAAATCTTGTTGCCTCTAGGATGAAAAACAAACCAAAAGAAACCCTACCAAACCTAATTCACAGCCTGACATGGAAAGCTTTCTAGAATATAGCTCCTACCTACTTTCCTGGCTTCATTACACATTACTTCTCTTTCCACACTCTGTTCCAATCCCACTGACCATTTCTCATACACAATATTCCGGCAGCTAGGTGGTACCATAGTGCACAGGGCTCTGGATCTGGAGTTAGAAGACTCATCTTCCTGGGTTCAAATCTGGCCTCAGACACGTACTAGCTGTGTGACCCTAGGCAAGTCACTTAACCCTGTTTGCCTCAGTTTCCTCATATGTAAAATGAGCTGGAGAAGGAAATGGAAAATCACTCCAGTATCTTTGCCAAGAAAACCCCAGTTGGGGTCATGAAGAGTCAGACATGACTGAAAAAGTCGCTCAACAACACATCTTTAAATCAATGGCCTCTGTTTCTTTGCATGGATACTCTACCATACATTGAAAGTATGCTCTCCTTAGCACTTGTCTCTTGAATCAATCCTAGCTTCCTTCATCTTAAGTTATCTCCAACATGAGATCCGTTTTTAATTCCCAAAGTTATTAGTATTCTCTCCCTCTTGGAATTACTTTGCATTACTACATATATACTTTGCATAAATTATTATTATATCCCATTTTACAGATGAGAAAACTGAGATTTTTTAACCCCAGTCTGTCAAGGATGTTACATTCTATCACGTGAGATGACAAGAAAGCAGATGTGAAATGTGAAAAAAATATAAAATAAACACAAAGCAATAGGGAGGTGGGGCATTGTGAATGGATCAGGGTTATAATTTAGTAAGTATCTGAGGCTAGATTTGAACTCAAGTCCACCTCATTCCAAGTCCAGAACTCTTCACTAAGCCATCAAGTTGCCACTAGTCCTCCAATCAAGTAATGGGTCTCAGCAAGAGTTGGTAGAGAAAGGGAATTGAGGTTACTTGAAACTAGTGGGGCCAAGGCAAAACTCTCCCAGAGGACTTTGAGGTCAAGACTGGGCTTTGGGAAATACTGCCTCTCTTTGCCCTCTTAAAGAGGGAGAGGAGTGAACTAGATAGAGAAAAGGTATATCCTCATCCTTTTCCTAGGATGGTCACTCTTTTTAGGATTGGACTACTGGGCTGACAGCAGGGATTCCTCTGGCTTCTGCCCTGCCTGCCCTTCTGTAAGTTCCTTTTCTCAGAAAGGGTTTCTGGACCCTGAAGTCAGGAGGCTACAAATGATGGGTTGTTTTTTCCCTTAGAGCAAATCATTAAGCATTCTGAGACCATAAGAAGCATTAATATTGATTAAGAAACAGGTGTTCTCAGATTCAATTAGCAAAATTGCAATTATTCACAGAGGGGCAAGCTGGAAAATTGGGGAAAAATAGGCAGGTGTGTGCAAATGAGCCCTACCTGAAGCCAGAGCGGCAGGACTTAATAAATGCCTTCCCTCCAGCAAACTTTTCATCCTTCTCATTCTCTCAGTGACTGATTAACTCGCTATTTCAAAAGATAGTTACAACAGACTTCTTTGGCTTTTACGGGGTGCTTAAGCCCTAGAGGAAGTTTTCTGAGCCAACTCTTGGAGCTCTCACACAATCAGTCTTTGCTGTGGGTTGGCAAAGGATGTGTGCAAGGCTGGAGAAGGGGAAGATGTGTGACTGTGCTCTAAAAAAGTGGGGACATAGTTGGGGGCTGTGAAAAGACAAGCCAAGGGAATGGCTGCTGTGTTTTTGCCATTGCTTCATAGTTTTGCCTTCCTAAGGTTAGTATTTTAAAGCTGTCTCTTTTCTTCAGAGTATTTTGCCTGCAAATAGAATATGCTGCCACCAGATGGATGGTGGTCCCTTGGTATTAGCCTTCATGGTCCAAACAGCCAGGTGTCTGACAGGCATAATTTAAAAGTGAGAGCAGCACGTTTTCCTGCTTCTAATAATAGCTAGCTTTGAGGTGTGCAAAGCATTTTACCTATATTATCTCATTTGTTTCTTACAATGACCCTATGAGGTAGATGTTATTATTATCCCCATTTTATAGGCGAATAAACTGAGACTTCAGAGAGATTAAATGGCTTGCTCAGGGTCACACACCAAGTAAATTCCTGAGGAAGAATTTGAACCCAGTTCTAGTAATTTACATTCCTATGATGTTTTAAGGTTTATGAAGCAGTTATCCCCATTTTGCAGATGAGAAAACAGAGGTACAAAGATATAATATGATTTGCCCAAGATCACATTGTAAGTGGTAGAATTGACACCTGAACCCAGGCCTTCTCATTTAATTTTCAGAGTTTTTTTTCTACCCCACCAAACCCACAATTAATCAATGTGGTATTTTCACAAGTAATAAATCATACAAATTTAGAAACAAAATTATCCACATCATCGAGGCCCCCATCATTAGGACTCCTTGCTTGACATACAAGTCAAGAGGGAATCATTGCCAGTCATCCTGACCTATACATTACCACTGGATTCTGATGACTCTGGAGGAGATAGGGAGGCTGATGACCTTGCAAAGCTTAAATCCAATTCACTTTTGCAAGTGAAGACATCACCTTCCTGATAGCACTGGTCCTCTTCAATAAAAGAAGGACAAACAACAATAAACAAGTCAAGACAGAAGCAATGAAGAGGCCAGGGGCTTTACCCTCCATGATGTTTGGAGCTCTCCTTCACCTACACAGAACCAGGGTTCTTTCCAAAGTATACTAGCAATAGGGGAGCCTAGTCAGAGGTGACTCAAGTGTTCTTTAAATCCAAGGGAGCTAGCCAGTTCATAGGGAGACATCTATTTTAAATCAAAAGGAGCTCCTTGGTGGCACTCAGAGCAACTGCACCCGTGGACTTCTTGGGCAACGTTATCACCATTGCCTCTGGGAGCTCTGCTCTGATGACTCTTTGAACCTAGTCCAGGGTGTTGCTCTGTGGACTTCCCAGAAACTGTCCTAGCCCATTGGACTAAGGATTATTCCTCATTACCCTTCCATTGCCAGGTTTCAAGGTGAGTGACTTAACTTACCTTAACATGCTAACTGGCTTTCTTTTACTACTTAACCCAGTGTGACCCAGCTTAGCACAGTTGAAATTTATAATTTTTCATTGGCTGATCCAGATGTGACAAAAAAGAATACAGAAAAATGCCATTCCTGGGTCATTCCCCTGCTTAAGAACCTCCGGTGGCATCCAGTTGCCACTAAATTCTTCTGTCAATTAAAGTCCTTCCTACTTTGACTTTGGCCTGTTTTTCTAGATTTATTGTAATGCTTCTCCACACACTTTCCCTTCCAATCAAGCTGACTTGCTAACTGGTCCCTGTACATGGCATTTCATTTTCCATCTTCATGCCTTTGAAGAAGCTTCTTCCTATGGCTGGATTTCACTCCTTCCTCACTCTCACCTATTAGAATTTTCAGCATCCTTCAAGGCTCAGCTCAAATGGTGCCTCTTATATGAAGCCTGTCCTTCCTGCCAGGATAATAATACCTACCTCACGCGTCATTGTAGGAATAAAATGAGATAATATAGGTAAATCATTTTGCACACCTCAAAGCTAGCTATTATTAGAAGTAAGAAAATGTGCTGCTTTCACTTTTAAATGATGCCTGTGAGACACCTGGCTGTTTGGACCAAGAAGGCCAATACAAAGTTGGGTACACAAACACACACACCCATTTATATGTGTGTGTGTGTGTGTGTGTGTGTGTGTGTGTGTGTAATATATATCTGTATATATATACATATATAGAATGCATTTGCGTTTCACATGTTTTCATGTTATTTCACACTACAGAATGTAAAGTCCTTGACAGGCTGCTGTTATTTCAGTATTTTCTTTGTGCCTGTAGACTCTAGCATGCTATCTGGTACAAAGTCAATGCATAATAAATGTTTGCTGAATGAATGAACGAGAAATGCTTAATTTGCACAAATACTTTTACATTTCCTACATCTTACACCCTTCTTCCAATTCTATCTCTCCATTTTATGGATGAATAATTCCTATGTCAATTTCCTATATTGCTAATTCAGTGTGTTCCTGCCAATAATGCTCTTTCCCACAGTTTATTCCTATTTTTCATTTAGTAATCCCCAAAAATATTATCCATTGTTTGCTGAGAAAGTATCCTTGAAGAGCAAGTTATTATTCTTGTAGAAGATGCTGAATGCTTACCACCTACTTTTGAAATACATAGTTAATGTACTTACAGGTATATAAAAAGTGTGGGCCAGGAATACCTGGGTGTACCAGAACACACACACTCTGGGGCAGGCATTACCAGTAGTCTTTCCCCTTCTTCTGGGGGGGGGAAGGGTCACTAATAATGCTTGTTATCAAGTGTGCCAGCACACCTAACTCAGGCTTTATGAACACCTGTGTATGCCCTCTAATTCTAAGGGCAGCCTAACACTACAATTATGAACAGTGGTTTCATGTAATGACATCTCATCTCCTGAGGAAGACTATAAAGCATTGACAAGATCCTAGAATTACTTCTTTTGGTTTCCTTTATAGTAGCAGGCATAGCAATGTGTACTCAGGAGGCACTAAATATATACTCATTGACTTGACCTGAAAGGTGCTTTTTCTACTGCCTGGACAGTAGGGAGTTTCAAACAGAGCACTTCCACATAAACCCTTTAGATAGGTGAACTCACCTTTGAAATATGGGAAGGACAGAAATGCTTAAAAACAAAACAAAACAAAACACTGTGCAAAGCAGTGTAGGAACAGCTGCCTGAAATGTATCACCACCATTCATCATACTAACAGCTGGATTATTTTATCAAACCAGCTCCACAGCGAATGCTGATTCTTTGTGGAGTAACCCTGATGCTACAGAATTTCCCAGATAATGTTACTTTTGAATCATGTGGGAAGTCATTGAGGTCAGTGCCTGATTCATTGCCACTGGCTTGGGATCAGCCTTTTAGTCAAGTTGAGAATAATGCTGTCATTAGGTCTATTGTATAAAACCACTGATGCAGAAATCACCAGACTGTTATCTCTGGATTCTTCATGGAAATGGGGCATGGCAAGAGTGGTGGTGATCTTTTCTTGTTGAAATACTACCTATTTTTCAAGGCTCAGCTCTGGTGACACCTCCACCATGAAGCCTTTCCCTTATGTTCACAATATTCTCCCCATCTTTCCTCCCAGGCTCTATACTTCCTTGTTTTTCTCTCCCTCGTATACTTATTTTTGGTACTATAAGGCTACAGTAGTTATTATTGTATATTTCCTCTCTTCTAGTAAACTATTAGCTCTTTATAAGTAGAGACCATATCTTGGTCATCTTTGCATCCCTCCAAGTACTAAGCCCCTGTCTTACATGTGATAGGTGTTTAATAAATGGTTGCTGAATGAATGGTTGTATGAATGAATTAACAAGTGCTCATTAAATAGTTGCTAAATGAATGAATGAATGAATGTATGGGTGAGTCAACAAACATTTGTCGATTTTTGCATCCAATAGTGCGTGCAATTATGCTAGTGAGAAGAAAAATGCAAAGCTCATATAAGGCATTGTCCCTGCCCTCATAATAATACCTAGCACATGTATAGCACCTAATGTTTGAAAGACACTTTACAAATGTCATCTCATTTTATCTTTAAAACAACCATGGGAAGTAGGTGCTATTATTACCATCCCCATTTTAAGGTTAGGAAATTGAGTTTGAGAGAGGTTAAGTGACTTGCATAATTACACAGTTAGTGAGTATCTGAGGTCATATTTGAACTCAAGTCCTTCTGACAGCAGGTCCAGTGTTCTATTCATTTTGTGACACCTAGATGCCTAGTTTTCAGTTTAGTAAAAAAATAAGATAGAAGCATATTACAAAAGTAATTGACAGATTTCTGGTGCCAAGATGGTGGAAAGAGGAAGGAACCCTTTGAAGCCCTCCCAAATTCCCCTCCACACAACTAAAATTCTGCCTCAGAATTGATCTAGGAGCAGCGAAGCAGTTTATCAGCCCAGCAGAAAAGGCCTGTTTCATTGGGGTGGGAGGGGAGTGATGTCCAGCAGCAGCAGCAGCCAGCCTCACAGCAGGGAGCCTGCAGCAAGGCTACAAGCCTGGGGCAATACATCATGGAAGTCCCACTCTGCTGTAAACCAGCAACCCCGGGCAAGTGAGCAGTCTGTGCAGCTCAGCAAGGCACCCCAGTGAGCCCACTCCCAGTACAAGCCACCAGTGAGGCCTTGACCGTATAGGTGACCAGCAGTGCAGATCTGCCCCAGGGCTGACCAGTAGTGAGACCCTGTCTCAGGCCAGCAGAGAGAACCATGTTTTCATAGCAATGCAGCCCCACCCCTGGGACAGTCCAGCAACAAGATCCCTCCTCCAGGGTCACCCACCAGAAATACTCTGTTACCACAGCAACCCACCAGCAACGCTCTATCTCTGGAGCAGGCCAGCAGGTAAATGCCACCTCCAGGGAAGGTCAAGAGGGAGGCCCCACCCCGCAGTACAAGTCAAAAAGGAAGCATACCCTCCAGAGAAAGTAAGCAGCTAAGCCCTGAAAGCCAGTAGTAAGACCCAGAGCCCCAGCACAAAAACCTTGGGACAGTGCTTGGACCAGAGTTCATCTCTCACATAAAAACACCACGTAACAAAAAAAGGCAGAAAAAATGAGCAAAAAAACAATGAAAAAGAGCTTGACTATAGAGAGTTACTATGGTGATAGGGAGAATCATGGCATAAACTGAGAAGAGGACAATAGTGTCAAAATGGCTACATGTGAAATCTTAAAGAAAAATGTAATTTGGTCTCATGCCCAAAAAAGAATTCCTGGAAGAGGTTAAAAAGGATTTTAAAAAGTAAATTAGAGAAGTAGAAGAAAAATTTGGAAAAGAAATGAAAGTAATACAAGAGAATCATGGAAAAAGAGTCAATAGTATGGGAAAAGATATACAAAAATTTACTAAGGAAAATAACTCACTAAAAACAGAATAGGCCAAATTGAAAAGAAAGTACAAAAGCACTGAAGAAAATAATTCCTTAAAAATTAGAACTGAACAGGTGGAAACTAATGACTCTATGAGACATCAAGATACGATAAAACAAAACCAAAAAAGTCAAAAAAAAATGGAAGAAAATGTGAAATTTCTCAACAAGTAACTTAGAAAATAGATCCAGGAAAGATAATATAAGAATTGTTAGACAACCTGAAAGCCATGATATAAAAAAAAAAAAGTCCTGGATGACATCTTTCAAGAAACTATCAAAGAAAACTGTCCTAATATATTAGAACCAGAAGGCAAAACAGAAATTGGAAGAATCCACCAATCACTACCTGAAAAGAGATTCCAAAATGAAAATTTCCAGGAACATTATAGCCAAATTCCAGAGCTCATAAATCAAGTAAAAAGTATTGCAAGCAGCCAAAAAGAAACAATTCAAATATTGTAGAACTACAATCAGGATTACACAGGATTTGGCAGTTTCCACATAAAAGAACCAGAGGACTTCGAATATGATATACCAGAAGGCAAAGAGTTAGCATTATAACCAAGAATCACCTGCCCAACAAAAGTGAATATAATCTTTCAGGGAAAAAAGTGGACACTTAACAAAATAAAGAATTGTCAAGCATTTCTAATTAAAAGATCAGAGCTGAATAAAAAAATTGACCTAGAAATACAGGACTCAGGGGAAACATAAAAACATAAGAAAGAAAAGAGAAAACATAAGAAATTCAATAAGGTTAAACTGTTTAGATTTCTATATGGCAAGATAATATTTGTAACATCCTGATCCAATTTGTAACAACTTTATTACTATAAGAGCAATTAGAATATGTAGACAGAGGGTGTGGATATAAGGTGACTTTGATGTGATCATACTCCTAAAACAAAATAAAGGGGTGAGAAAGAAAATTTTACTTGAAGAAAAAGGAGGGGGTAGATTGAATAGAGTAAAGTATCCACATAAAAGAGTCACAAAAGAGTCATTATAATGGAGGAGAAGATGGGAGGTGTGGTGGCAGGCAAAGCTTAAACCTTACTCTCATCAAAATTGGCTCAAAGAGGAAATAACATAAACAGTCAGTTGGATATAGAAATCTATTTTACCCTATGAGGAAGTAAAAAAGGATGGGAATAATAGAAGGGGGAGAGGGGACTGGGTATACTGGGGGAGGTAGTGATCAGAAGTAAAACACTTTTGAGGAGGAAAAGGGTGAGGGGTAAGGGGGTGGGGATAAACAAGTGAAAAATAGCACAGAGGGAAATACACAGTTAATTATCATAACTATAAATGTGCATAAAATGGAAGCAGACAGAAGAATGGATTAAAAACCATATTACTACAATATGTTGTTTACAAGAAACACATTCGAAGCAGAAAGATACATACAGGGTAAAAGTAAAGGGCTAGAGCAGAATCTATTATGCTTCAGAAGAAGCAAAGAAAGTAGGGGCAGCAGTCCTGATTTCAGACAAAGCAAAAGCAAAAATAGATCTAATAAAAAGAGATAAGGAAGGAAACTATAACTTGCTGAAAGGTACCATAGACAATGAAGTTATATCAATTCTAGACATATATGCACCAAATGGTATAGCATCTAAATTTTTGAAGGAAAAAGTGAATGAGTTACAGGAGTGTATCAGTAATTAAGGGGGGACTTTCTTTTACTGTTTTCTCTTTTAGCACTTATTTAATCAAGGGCCCTTGAAGAGTCTGGTCTTTGTTTCTTTGATTGGATCAGGAGTCATTGACTTGTATATGGTGGTACTAGGGATTAACTTTCCCACATCCTAAATGGGATTTTTCACTGTTCTTTGTTCGAGTGCTTTTCAGCACTGAGGTAATCAAGTGCCCCAGGGCCCTTAGATGGTATATAAGATCCAAGGCTGATGTTTGACTTTTGGGGCTCTCACTCACTGGAAGAGTGGTGTGTGACTTGAAGAGACTCTGGGCAGCCGTTAAGATCCCCCCTACCCCACCCCCGGCTTGTAAACCCAGATGTTGATGCTTTCCTGGTAACTATGAATTATGATTTGATGTTTGTAATTTGTTTGTATTTGCTCTGAAGTTCAGGGGGCTGATCTTTTCCCCCAGAACTAAGTGAATTATATATGTATGTTTGATTAAAGTGAGATTGTTAACCCCTTAAAGTTACTTTCCTCAGTAAAGCAGATCAAAAGAACTTGTGCTGACAGCTTTTGTTGCTGGTCTTCTTGGGTCTTACACCCCCAGTAGCAACCGCTAGCCAAATTGTTACTACAAGAAGGAAATAGATAATAAAACTATACTAGTGGGAGACCTCAACTTTCTCTCTCTCACAAGTAGATAAATTTAACCAAAGAATAAAAAAGACATAAGTTAAGGAGGTGAATAAAATTCTGGAAAAGTTAGATATGATAGATCTCTGGAGAAAACTGAATGGGAATAGAAAAGAATTTACCTTTTTCTCAGCAGTATATGACACCTACACAAAAACTGACCATGTATTAGGACATAAAAGTCACACAATCAAATACAGAAAAGCAGAAATAGTAAATATATCCTTTTTAGATTTTACTGCAATAAAAATTGTATTCAATAATGGCCAATGGAAAGAGAGATTAAAAATTAATTGCAAGTTAAATAATCTAATCCTAAAAAACAAGTGGGTCAAAGAACAAATCATAGAAACAAACAATATTTTCATTAAAGAAAATGACGAGACAACATACCAAAATTTATGGAATGTAACCAAAGTGGTACTTAGGGGGAAATTTATATCTCTAATTAGTTACATCAATAACATAGAGAAAAATCAGATTAATAAATTGGGCATGCAACTAAAAAATAGAAAAAGAACAAATTAAAAATCCCCAATTGAACACCAAATTGGAAATCTTGAAAATCAAAGAAGAGGTTAATAAAATTGAAAGTAAGAAAACCATTGAACTAATAAATAAAACTAGAAGCTGGTTTTATGAAAAGAGCAATAAAATAGATAAACGTTTGGCTAATTTGATTTAAAAAAGGATAGAAGAAAACCAAATTATTAATATAAAAAATGAAAGAGGTGAACTCACCACCAATGAGGAGGAAATTAAGAAAATTTTTCGGAGCTATTTTGCCCAATTTCATGTCAGTAAATATGCCAATTTAAATGAAACAGATGAATATCTACAAACATATAAATTAACCAGATCAACAGAGGAAGAAATAAAATATTTAAATAACCCAATCTTAGAAAAAGAAATTGAATAAGCCTTCAAGAAACTTCCTAAGAAAAAATTCCCAAGGACCAGATGGATTCATGAGCAAATTCTACCAAACATTTAGATAAAAATTAATCCCAATACTATGTAACCTATTTGTAAAAATAGGTGAAGAAGGAGTACTACCAAATTCCTTTTACAACACAAATATGGTATTGATACCCAAACCAGGAAGAGCCAAAATGGACAAATTATAGACCAATTTTCCTAATGAATATTGATGCAAAAATTTTAAATAAAATACTAGCAAAGAGACTACAATAATTTATCATGAGGATAATAAACTATGACTAGGTAGAATTTATATCAGGAATGAAGGGCTGATTCAGTATAAGGAAAACTATCAGCATAATTGACCATATCAATAACAAAACTAACAGAAATCACATGATAATGTAAACAGATGCAGAAAAAGCATTTGACAAAATAGAATATCCATTTCTCCATAGAGAACATAGAAATAAATGGAGCTTACATGAAATGATAAGTAATATTTATCTAAAACCTTCAGCAAGTATTATCTGTAATGGGGATAAACTAGAAACCTTCCCAGTACAATCAGAGGTGAAGCAAGTATGCCTATTATCACCTTTATTATTCAATACCTTACTAGAAATGTTAGCTATAGAAATAAGAGAAGAAAAAGAAATTAGAATAGGTAATGAAGAAACAAAACTCTTTGCAGATGATGTTATGTTATATTTAGAAAATCTTAGAGAATAAACTAAAAAACTACTTGAAAATTATTAACAACTTTAGCAAAGTTTCAAGTTACAAAACGAATCTGCACAAATAATTGCATTTCTAAATATTACCAACAACGTCCAGCAGCAAGAGATAGAAAGAGAAATTCCATTTAAAATAACAATAGGCAATATAGAATACTTTGGAGTCTATGTCCCAAGACAAACCCAGGAACACAACTATAAAACACTTCTCACACAAATAAAGTTAGATCTAAACAACTGCAAAAATATTTATTGTGGGGCTGGAAAGCAGGGACTTGCTTAAGTTATCCCCCAAATCCCTCCAAACACCTGTAAAAATGGCTCTGAACAAATTCTAGAGCTGCAGAACTCATGAAATAGCAGAGGGAAGCAGGTCTCCAGCCTGGATGGTTGCTGGGAAGGATCTATCGCACAGTGCTGGGAGCAGAGTGCAGCCCAGCATGGGCCATGCCAGGACAGACCACACCAAGAGTCAGCTGGCCAGAACAGGCCTTAGGGCCATGAATCATTGAGCTGTGGCAGTTACCAGACTTCTCAACCCACAAATGCCAAAGGGCAGGTTAGTGGGAAACTGCAGGAGCCAGGTGAGAGCGGTCTGGCCCCATCCCTGGGGGTGGCAGAGGTGGTGCAGCAGTGGCAGTAGTGGCAGTAGCAGCAGCAGGAAGCTCCTGAGGCTGCTTCCAGAGCTCCTGCATCACACAGTGGGAGGAATCTAGCCAAGGATCAGAGCCAGAGTGCAAGGAGTGCTTTGTGGGCACAGAGACAGGTTCTCTTGCTGTGCCTTGCTTGGATCTGGATTGCGGTCCAGGTTGGTGGTTCTTGGGGGAGGAGGAGTGCTGCTGTGACAGAGCCTGTGGTGATGGTGGAGAGCACCCAGAACTGAGAGCACGCAGCAGCAGAACTGAGAAGGAGAATTGAGAAGCGGACCTCAAGAAGACATTGAGGCAGTGGACCTTGAGAAAGAACAAGCATTGAGAGAGACTGCAGAGGGAAGAGTGCAGACTAGAGAGTTGTGGAGATCAAAGAGCTGAGAATCTACAGCACTGAGAGACTGGAGAACTGAGAATCCAGGAGACTGCAAGGACTCTGAGAACTGCTAGGGCTTTCAGAACTTCAGGAGATGATACAGGCAAGCAGATAGGATTAGTGAGTGATTGTTTACCAGAAGGTCCTAGCAGGGGAAAAAGTTACAGGATGCCTTGGTTCCTTGCTATAATACTGTGTTACAATTTCCTTGTTGCTACACTGAGGTAGGCTTACTGGTTTTGGAATATAATTACTGCTATATCAAATTGGAGTTATTGGTCATGGGATTGGATCCTCTGGTGTCTAAATAAATGTTATACTTCCTCTGCCTTCTACCTAGAGAATTTTTCATATTTTGTGATTCCAAACCATTCAGGCATGTTTGTAGTCATCCTTGAGGTCATGAATCTTGCCTTACTGATAAACTAGGACACAAATTTGGGAAAACTAGGACACAAATGCATTGTTGGAAGAGTTGTGAATTGATTTAACCATTCTGGAGAACAATTTGGAACTATGCCCAAAGGGCTATGAAACTGTGCATACACTTTGATCCAGCAATACCAGTGCTACATCTATATCCCAAAGAGATCCAAAAAAGGGAAAAAGGACCTATTTGTACAAAAATATTTACAGCAGCTCTTTTTGTGTTGGCTAAGAATTGGAAATCAAAATGACACCCATCAATTGGGGAATGGCCAAACAAGCAGCAGTATGTGATTATAATGGAATATTATTGTGCTATAAGAAATGATAAGCAGTCTTCCACAACTATGATGAATAGCAAAATACGTTTTACGTGATACCATATACATAAATTATCTCAAACTGCCTACTATTTTCAGTAGAGGGGAGGGGAGGAAGGGAGGGAAAAAAATTTGAAGCTCAAAATCACGTAAAAATGAATGTTAAAAACTTTCTTGATTTGTAATTACGGGAAAAGTTAAAATACTGTTTAAAGAAAAAATTAAAATAAATATAAAAAAGAAATGATAAGCAGGATGATTTCAGAAAAACCTAAAGATTTACATAAAGTGATGCATAATAAAGTGAACAGAACCAGGAGAACTGTACACAGTAACAGCAACATTGTTTGATGAAGAATTGTGAATGACTTAGCTATTCTCAGCAATACAACGATCCAAGGCAATTCCAAAGGACTAATAAAGCATACCATCCACCTCCAGAGAAAGAACTGATATTTATTGAATACAGACTGAAGCATGCTATTTTTCCTTTTCTTTCTTTCATTTTTTCTTTTATCTGAATCTTCTTATACAAAATGACTAATATGGAATTATTTTACACAATTACACATGTATAACCTATATCTGATTGCCTACTGTCTCAGGGAGGGGGGAGGGATAGAATTTGGAACTCAAAATTTTAAATAAAAACATTTTAAAAATTGGAAAAAATTTAAAAAGCCATTTGACACCTACAAAAGAAGAGGCCATATGAGGGCCAGTGGTGGGTGGGTGGGAAGGTGGTTAGAAATCTGGAACATTAGAAAATTGGAAATTAAAAATGCTGGGACATTGGAAGAGGTAACTTTGAATTGGACTTTAAAAGATGAGTAAGAATTCAAGTGTCAAAGAGGGGGAAGAATAGGGGCTATCCCAAGCCTTTGAAACAGCATGAGCAAAGGTGTGGTGGTAGGAAGGGATGAGGCGTGTCTGGAGGAGGGAGAGCAGTCCTCTTTGGTAGAAGCATGTGTGTGGTTAGGAGTAATAACAGATGAACCTTTGTTGAGTCCTTTTTGTCATGTCCAACTCTTTGAGGTTTTCTTGGCAAAGATATTGGAGTGGGTTGCCATTTTCTTCTCCATCTCATTTGACTGATAAGGAAACTGAGGCAAACAGGTTTAAGTGACTTGCCAAGGGTCACACTGCTAGTAAGTGTTTGAGGCCAGATTTGAACTCAGGAAGATGAGTTTTCCTGACTTCAGGTCCAGCACTCTGTGCACTATGGCACCACCTAGCTGTCCTCTGTTGGTCCTTAGGGTGTGACCAAGTTTCCTCAGCCTAACTCAGTCCCCTTCCTGTGTAACATCACTTTAGTACTAGGTACTTTAGACAGTTTTAGACTCAGTCTAAAGCCAGTGCTTCACACTGATTGATTGAGTTTACCTGGTTAAGGTAAATGGGGTGGGGCCACTTGATTGAACAGATCAATCTACCCTACCTTTTCACATGGGGGTAGTATGAATTTGAGGGTATCAAGAGGACTACTGTATCATCTGGAAAGTAGTGCCAGATTGTGGGGTTCACCATGTGCCAGGCAGAAGAGTTTGACCTGCCCCTTTCCTACATTTCCTGATCTCATTCAAGAATCAATAGCCAAAAATGGATGGCAGCTAGGTGGCACAATGGATAGAGAGTTGGGTTTGGAGTAAGACCTGAGTTCAAATCCAGCCTCAGACATTTACTAGCTCTGTGACCCTGGGCAAGGCACCTAACCTACCTTTGCCTCAGGTTTCTCAACTATAAAATGGGGATAATAATAGCACCTATTTACCAGGGTTGTCGTGAGGACCCAATGAGGGCATATTTGTAAAGCGCTTAGCACAGTGCCTGGCAAAATGTCAATGCTATATAACTATACTGATGACGATAGAACCACCAAAGGTTTTTGACTGAATGGGGAGATGTGACCATATCAATGCATTCTTCATGTATTGTTGTGCATGAGAAAGACTATTCCGGTAGCTATTTGAAGAATGAATTGGTGACAGAAGAGAAAAGAATCAGGAAAACCTATTAGAGGTCAGCCCAATGGTAGAAACAGGTGATAATGAGGGATTATCCTGGGGTTGTGGCAGTTGGATTATAGCATCACAGATTTAGTCAGAAGGGATTTTAGAGGTCCTCTAGATTAATCCCTTTGTTTTACAGATAAAGTCCAAGTGATTTACAGAGGTCACATCGGTAGCCTCCTGGCAGAACCAGGCTTTAACCCCCCATCCTCTGAATCTAAGCCCAGCGCTTATTTCAAGTACTAAACAGGGTTGGGGTTATTATGCCGGCTCAGGAAGAGCCACCTTATAGAGAGGTATGGAATTTGCAGTGTAAGCCCCAAAGCAAGGCAAAACAGTTAAATTGATTCCTTTCTTGTCTGAAGGTGGAAAAGAGATCATTCCTTTGGTCATTCCTTTAGGTAAGACAAAATCTACATAAAGAGATGGGGCAGAGCCAAGATGGCGGCTGGAAAGCAGGGACTAGTGTGAGCTCCCCGCCAAATCCCTCCAAAAACCTATAAGAAATGGCTCTGAACCAATTCTAGAACTGCAGAACCCATAAAATAGCAGAGGGAAGCAGGGCTCCAGCCCAGGACAGCCTGGAGGGTCTCTGGGAGAGGTCTATCCCACACAGAGCTGGGAGTGGAGCGGAGAGGAGCAGAGCCCAGCGTGGGCGGCGTGGACCAACCAGACCAGGAGCCAGGTGGAGTGTGCCCTAGTGCCCTGAATCAGTGAGCTGCGGCAGTTACCAGACTTCTCAACCCACAAACACCAAAGACAACAGAGAAGGTTAGTGGGAAAAGCTGTGGGAGTACAAGGAGCTTGTGGTTTGGCCAGCACCCCGGGGTGCTGCTAGAGCTGCAGTTGCTTCCTGCCCCAGGCCCACCTGGTGGGAGGAATTAAGTGGCAGATCAGAGCAGGAGTGAAGAGCCTGCTGAAGATCTAAGTCCAGTCCGGGTTGGAGGTTCTTGGGGAAGGAGGAGTGCTGGTGTGGCAGAGCTGGTGCATCCCCCCAGGCTTGGAATATAGTTCTCTTAACTCTACAAGCAGTCATACCCCGCTGAAAAACTCAAGGGTCAAGTTAGTTGGCTGGGAACATGGCCAGGCAGCAAAAACACACCCAGATTCAGTCTCAGACTTTGGAATCTTTCTTTGGTGACAAAGAAGAACAAAACATACAGCCAGAAGAAGTCAGCAAAGTCAAAGAGCCTACAACAAAAGCCTCCAAGAAAAACATGAACTGGTCTCAGGCCATGGAAGAGCTCAAAAAGGACTTGGAAAAGCAAGTTAGAGAAGTAGAGGAAAAATTGGGAAGAGAAATGAGAAGGATGCGAGAAAACCATGAAAAACAAGTCAATGACTCGCTAAAGGACACCCAAAAAATACTGAAAAATATACTGAAGAAAACAACACCTTAAAAATAGGCTAACTCAAATGGCAAAAGAGCTCCAAAAAGCCAATGAGGAGAAGAATGCCTTGAAAGGCAGAATTAGCCAAATGGCAAAGGAGGTCCAAAAGACCACTGAAGAAAATATTACCTTAAAAATGAGATTGGAGCAAGTGGAAGCTAGTGACTTTATGAGAAATCAAGATAGTATAAAACAGAACCAAAGCAATGAAAAAGTGGAAGACAATGTCAAATATCTCATTGGAAAAACCACTGACCTGGAAAATAGATCCAGGAGAGATAATTTAAAAATTATTGGACTACCTGAAAGCCATGATCATAAAAAGAGCCTAGATATCATCTTTCAAGAAATTATCAAGGAGAACTGCCCTGATATTCTAGAGCCACAGGGCAAAATAGAAATTGAAAGAATCCACTGATCGCCTCCTCAAATAGATCCCAAAAAGAAATCTCCTAGGAATATTGTCGCCAAATTCCAGAGCTCCCAGATCAAGGAGAAAATACTGCAAGCAGCCAGAAAGAAACAATTTGAGTATTGTGGAAACACAATCAGAATAACCCAAGATCTGGCAGCTTCTACATTAAGAGATCGAAGGGCTTGGAATACGATATTCCGGAGGTCAATGGAGCTAGGATTAAAACCAAGAATCACCTACCCAGCAAAACTGAGTATCATGCTCCTAGGCAAAATACAGATTTTCAATAAAATAGAGGACTTTCAAGCTTTCTCAGTGAAAAGACCAGAGCTGAATAGAAAATTTGACTTTCAGACACAAGAATCAAGAGAAGCATGAAAAGGTAATCAAGAAAAAGAACAAGAAAAAGAAATTGCAAGGGACTTACTAAAGTTGAACTGTTTTGTTTACATTCCTACCTGGAAAGATGATGTGTATGATTCATGAGACCTCAGTATTAGGGTAGCTGAAGGGAATATGCATATATACATGTTTATGTATATAAATGTATATGTGAATGTGTATATATGTATATATGTATGTATACATATATATGTATGTGTATATATATATATATATATATATATATATATGGAGAGAGAGAGAGAGAGTGAGAGAGAGAGAGAGAGAGAGAGAGAAAGAGAGAGAGAGAGCAGGCACAGGGTGAGTTGAAGATGAAGGGAGATATCTGAAAGGAATAAAATCAAATTAAGGGATGAGAGAGGAATATATTGAGAGAGGGAGATAGGGAGAGATAGAATGGGGTAAAATATCTCGCATAAGAGTGGCAAGAAAAAGCAGTTCTGTAGGAAGAGAAGAGAAGGCAGGTAAAGGGGAATGAGTGAATCTTGCTCTCATCAGATTTGACCTGAGGAGGGAATATCATACATACTCAATTGGGTACCTTACCCCACAGGAAAAAAGGAGGAAGAAAATAAAAAAAGGGGGGATGAATAGAAGGGAGGGCAGATGGGGGTGGAGGTAATCAAAAACAAACACTTTTGAAAGGGGACAGGGTCAAGGGAGAAAGTTCAATAAAGGGGGATAGGTTAGGAAGGAGCAAAATATAGTTAGTCTTTCACAACATGAGTATTGTGGAAGGGTTATACATAATGGTACGCACGTGGCCTATGCTGAATTGCTTGACTCCTTAGGGAGGGTGGGTGGTAAGGGAACAGGGGAGAGAATTTGAAGCTCAAAGTTTTAAAAACAGATGTTCAAAAACAAAAAAAAAGTTTTTGCATGCAACTAGAAAATAAGATACACAGGCAGTGGGGTGTAGAAATTTATCTTGCCCTACAAGAAAGGAAGGGAATAGAGGATGGGAGGGGAGTGGGGTAACAGAAGGGAGGGCTGACTGGGGAGCAGGCAATCAGAATATACACCATCTTGGAGTTGGGGGGAGGGTAGGAATGGGGAGAAAATTTGTAATTCAAACTCTTGTGAAAATCAATGCTGAAAACTAAATTTATTAAATAAAAAAAAGAAAAAGAAAAAAAAGAGATGCCTTTGGAGTCATACAATCTCACTTCAAATTCTGCCTCTGATGTCTTACTGTCTTTCTGATCTTGGGCAAGTCACATGACCAGTCTTCAGTCTCTAGTCTCTTTATCTGGATAACTGAGCATTTAGACTACAAGACCTCTGAAGTCCTCTCTAGATTTGTGATCCTTACCAAGCTAGCCAAATACAATGGAGTATACAAAACTGGATATTAGTTCTTAGAAATGACTGGTTCTGACAAGTCAGTCAGATGCTACAGTGCTGGCAAATCCAACCAGTGTATACTCCTCAGCTCAGGGCCAGGGGAAGGGACAAGTTTTCACTCATCAGAGCAATACCTTTTTCCTGACCTTGATATTTGAATATACAGAATTCCAACCTAGGTTTCAGCTTGTAAGTGGGTAGCCTGTATTAATATCTTTTTAAAATAAAACAAAGACAATGGTCGGGGGAACAGAGGGATTTTTGTAGTTGTTGTTCAATTGTTTCAGTCCTGTCTGACTCTTCATGAACCCATTTGGGATTTTCTTGGCAAAGATACTAAAATGTTTTGCCATTTCCTTCCCCAGCTCATTTTACAGATGAGGAAACTGAGGCAAACAAGGTTAAGTGACTTCCCCAAGATTACACTGCTAGTAAGTGAGACCAGATTTGAACTCAGGAGGATGAGTGTTCCTGGCTCCAGGCTTGGCACTCTGTGCACTATGGCACCACCTAGTTGCCCTAAACGGAGGGAAGATGATGCTGAATGACTGTAAATAATGCCTTCCCATAGTCTAGAAAGAATTTAAGTTGCAGTTCACCCAGAAGATAACTGAGTGACCAGGCCCCTTCCTACTTTTCCTGACTTCTTACATTTTATAGCTCTCCAGGTACTCGTGCAGTGATACTGCCCTTCTTACTGTTCTTTGCACAAGGTATTCCAATTTCTGACTGTGAACTTTGTACTTATACCTGGAATGCCCTCCCTCTTCACCTCTGCTTCCTGGACTCTTTGGTTTCCTTCAAGATTCAGCTCAAATCTCACCTTCCACCAGGAGGCCTTTCCTGATCATACCCCTCCACATTCACCAGAGTGCTTCCCTCTCTCAGACTGCCTTCCATTTACACTGTAAATGATCTTGTATGCACAGAGGTACTGATTGTTGTGTTTGTCCTTCATTCTCAAAGAGAACAATGACATTAGTGAGATGGTGCCATGACTTGCAGTTGACTTTGATTTGAGTGAGGGACAGCTGTGCAAAGTCACCAGCCTCACTTTCTCTTCCAGAGCCATCTGGGTCCAGTGACCTGATATTCATCAGGATGACTGGAGATGGTCCAGAATATATTAGGAGACCCTGGCCCTTTTAAGTTAAGGTCTTTTCAGATTTTCACTTTGAGAGAGGTAATGCCCATTCAGTGAATATACTGATAAATGCTTAACAACTGACAATAGGCTCTGGGGTGAGTGATACAGTACACACTTTTAAGTTTATCTGCATTATTAATATATTATTCATCACTTTCCTAAGTTTAGACAAGCAACAACCAGTCAATAAACATTTATTAAGCACCGACTATATGCCAGGTACACAGAGGCAGCTAGATGGTGCAGTGGATAGAGCCCTGGGCCTGCAGTCAGGAAGATCTGAGTTAAAATTCCATCTCACACACTCATTAGCTCAGTGACTTTGGGCAAGTCACTTAACCTCTGCCTCAATCCACCAGAGAAAGAAAAGGTAAACTGCTCTAGTACCCTTGCCAAGAAAATCCCATGGACAGTATTGGAGAGCTTTGGTCTACAAGGCCATGAAAAGTTGGATAGGACTGAACAACAATGTGCCAGGCACTGTGTTAAGTGCTAGAGATTAAAAAAAAAAGAGGCAAAAGACAGTCCCTGCCCTCAAGGAGCTCACAATCAAATGGATGAGCTCACAATTTAATGAAAACAAAACTGTAAATCAAACCTGAATTGGATATTTGCAGAATTCTGAGGCATAAGTGCTCACACTGAAAATTTAACAATTGTCTTTCAAGATGATAAGAGATGGTTCCAGCTCACCCCTGCTTGTATGTCCCCAGTTATTTTCATGGTATCTCTTCCATTAGAATGTAAGCTCCCTTGGATGAAATATCAGTATCCCACAATATGTTGCTTACAGGAAACACACTTGAAGCAGAGAGACACACACAGAGTCAAAGAAAACCTGGAAAAACCTATATGAACTGATGCAAAGTGAAATGAGCAGAACCAGGAAAACACTGTACACAGTATCAGCAACATCCTGTGATGATCAACTATGAATGACTCAGCATTTCTCAGCAACACAATGATCCAAGACAAGTACAGAGGACTCATGAAGGAAAATGCTATCCATATCCAGATAAAGAACTGATGGATTCATTGCAGACCGAAGCATATTTTTTTCCCACTTACTTTACTCTTTCTCATGGTTGTTTTTACTTTTAATCTATTTCTTCTTCCATAACCATGATGACTATGGAAATATATTTTGCATGATGGCATATTTATATATTATCTCAAACTGCCTATTGTTTTCAGAAGAGGGAGGGAATGGGGGGAGAGAGAAAAATTTGAAAGTCAACATCCTGTAAAAATGAATGCTAAAATTTTTCTTGATTTGTAATTGTGGGAAAAATTACTATTTACAGCAAAAAAAATTAAAAAGTAAGTTTCTTGAGGGCAGAAAATGTTTTTGCCTTTATTTGTATTTAAGCACTTGGAACACTGCCTGGCACATAGTAGGTACTTAATAAATTCTTGGTGACTGACTGATATCTGTGAAAGGGGGAGTTGTTAGGTATAATATATGTAATACCTCAAAGAATGATGTTCAAAGAAATTGAGCGTACCCAAGCACATTTTAAACCTTAATATACAAGATTTCTCTGAAAGTCTTAATGTATTTTTAAGCTATTAAGGCTTTAAAAATGGCAATTATAACATTGATGATGATAAGTAAGCTGTAGCATATAACCATATATTCCCCTGGAGAAGCAGCATAAAATATATTATCAAAGAAATGTATGGTTCTGTAAAGGTGGTGGGCCAATCATATAATGAGCAAATTGCTTGCATAATCTGATAAAATCTGTATACTACCAAGAGACCTAGCAGATGGCTGGCTTATAGAATGTTGGTGGGCCACCTATGAAGGATATATGGACAGAGTCACACATGAGGAAAAGGGAAGGCTGCATTATAGTCTACACCACTGGAGGAAGTACCCACGTTGATCTGATCAAGGATCCATTCATATATAGACAGAAGAGGGAAAATGGTGGCAGCTGTGTGATTAAGGCAAATAGTAGAAATTTAATTTTAAAATTGTTTAGGCATTTGACAAAACCTTTGTTCTAAATCTAGGATAGAGTCTTTTCCCCAAACTCATTTTAATAGCGATCTCATCTCTGAAGCCTTCCTTGATTACTCAGGCCCTCAATATCTTCCTCCTCTAAAATCCTATAGTGGCTATAGTCTGCACCAGTCAGCTTTACACTCCTTTTATAGACTAGTCAGCATTTCAAGGAACTGTGATCTGTCAGTTCTAGTACTCTTTTAGTTGAATGACTAAAGATAATTTATAGGTTTAAAAAGTTGCCAAAGGCTCAAAGAGATTAAATGATTTGCTCAGGGTCACAAAGTGATCAAGAGACAGAGTTGGGATTTGAACCTAGCTCTTATGGATCCAGCAATCTATACATTATGCTAGTATCCCTCTCTTATTCAGAATATTTTAATAACAATGTATGCACATGCTAGAAACCAGTAGGTTTATTTTGTAAGGAAAGTGATGAGTACACTGTTAGAGTATGTAGCTTATAAAAGCAAAGGTTCATTCTGTTAACCATAAGTTTTTATGCATTATTGTGAATTGACAAATGGTGAATGTACCAGTTTCTATACTACTTTTGCCTACCTATTTTCCATGTAAATAAGTATCTGGATAACTTCTATTTCAAAGTTTTTTAGCCTGAAATGGTTATATGTTTATGTAGGTGTGTATATATATATGTATGTATATATGCACATGTGTCTGTGTACATACATATGTACATATATATATACACATACATACTATGCATACATGTGAATGTTACATTAGTGGGTAGGTTTTGAATTTTTGTTCAGTCATTTGCTTACTGCTTTGTCTGACACAGTGAAAAATCGAAATTGTCAACGTTGTGATTGCTATTTCCATTTCCCCAGGAATGGCTGGATATCTGGCTAACCCCACTGAGTTTTTAATCTTCTGGCTGGCTATTTGTGCCTTTGCAATGCAAAGCTATAACTGGGAATTATTGCACCCAGGGAGGATATCACAGGCAAGTAGTGCAAAATGTGTTTAAAATGAATAGGGGTGAGGAGGGACATCAGGCTGTGTGGGAGAGGCAGAGGCCATGAGATATACACACAAGGGTACTGCTAAGGAGGATGTATGTGATAGGGAAAGAGTTTACTCATGAGATCCATCTGGAACTTTTCTATTTTAGCTAATCAACAACTCTGTTGTTTCAATGCTACTGAAGAGCTGCAAATGCCTTTTAAGCTCTAAATTCAGCATCCTGAAGCAAAGTTCTAGTCACCCTGCCCTAGTTATACATCCATTGGTAGGCTATAGTCTGTAAGTACGATGGGCCATCTATTGTCTATAATCCTTACTTTTTTGTTTTTAATTTTTAACTTTAATTTTCATTTTCAATTCCAAATTCTCTCCTTCCTTTCACTTCTCTCACTCTCATTGAGAAGGCAAGAAATAGAATTCTCATTATACATATGAAGTCGTGCAAAACATATTTCCACATTGAAAAAATGTTCTTCAATCTGCACTCTGAGTCCATTAGTTGTCTATCTGGAGATGGATAGTGTTTTTCATCACGAGTCCTTTGGAACCATAGTGGATCATTGTATTTATTAGAGTTGTTAAGTCTTTCACAGTTGATTATCTTTACAGTATTGCTATTACTATATACTTGTTCTCCTAGTTCTGTTTACTTCACTTTGCATCATTTTGCATATGTCTTTCCAGGTTTTTCTGAAACCATCTCCTCCACCATTTCTTATAGCATAATAGTATTCTATTACATTCATATATCATGACTTGTTCAGCCATTTCCCAGTTGATGGCTATGACCTCAGATTCCGAATCTTGGCTACCACAAAAAGAACTGCTATAAATATTTTTGTACCTATAGGTCCTTTCCTTTTTTCTTTATCTTCTTGGGGTACGGACCTAGTAGCAGTATGCTGGGGTGAAAGGGTATGTACAGCTTTATAGCCCTTTGGCCACAGTTCCAAATTATTCTCCATAATGTTCTCTATGGGTTTATCAAACATGAGGTTAACTGTGTTGGTTTGCTTCTGTATGTTGTACACTTAATCTATTCCACTATTTGCTTCTGTATGTTGTACACTTAATCTATTCCACTAATCAACCACTCTATTTCTTATCCAGTATAAAATTTACTGTTCTTGCTACATGACCTACTCATTATCTCTTTTCATAATAAGTTGACTCCAGCTTACTCAATACTCTAAACTTCTACAGGCTTCTTAACTGTCATGTGAACATATGGGAAATACAGGGAAAAGATTTGTATAATTCTACTCATTCCAGTTGGGGGGACTGCAAATTTCTGTTCTTTACTCTTACTAACTTTCTGATGCATAGGTCATCATTAGCAGCATTTTATGGTATCGAACATTTCTGCCTTGATTTTTATGAGAATTAAATATAAATTTATGGAGCACCTACTATGTGCAAAGCTACTGTATTCTACATCTTTCCTATCACAGTTTCAAATTTCCAGCATAACGTTTCAAAATCTACTTCCCAGGGTTTGAACAAAGACATGATTTGACTATTTTCAATGTCACTTTTTTTTTCTAAATGCATTCTAGTCAGTGCAATCAAAGGACACCACGCTGATACTCTGTGATATCAAGGCTCAACTGAAATAAAGTTTGTAAAGCTCTTAGCAAGCCTTAAAATGCCATGTAAACATTAGTTATTATATTTAACAAGTAGTGGATTTTAGCCCATAATAATATGTTATTACATTTCCATTATATTTGTAAGTGTTTCATCAGTGGCTGAGCAGTGAGAGCTAGCTTGGTATGATGGATAGAGCACTGGAATTGGAGCTAGGAAGACTTACTGGCTATATGAACCTGGCCAAGTCACTTGAACACTCTGTGTCTTGGTTTCCTAATATATAAAATTAAGGAGTTGGATTTAACCCCTAAGATCTCTTCTACCTCTGAATCTATGACTCTGTGATTTAGTTGAACTAGGTCCACACTAAATTTGGAACCACAGGGCCTGGGTTGAAATCTTACCTCTGATATTGATCTGTTACTCTATGACCTTGGACAAGTCAGTTAACCTTCATGGGCCTTATATGTAAAATGAAGAGAGTTGGAATAAAAGATCTCTAATGTCCCTTCCTTCCATCTCTAGTATTCTATATAGTTAGAACCTATGAAACCTTTCTGACTGTTAGAGTCCTGTGGCCTGGGGCATAGATATCCCCAAGAAAATAAGTATGAACTCAAGAGATGCTGGCAAAGACCCAGCCATCACTGACCTTGGGACACAGTGTTATTACTGCCCAAGTCCTTTAGTTTCTGTTGTGAATTATGACCTTCAGCAACTTGTAATATACCTGTTTGCCCGAGGCAAATACACAACACAGAAACACACCTACATACTCAGAAGGAAAGCCACCCAGGTACCAGCTTTTGCAGACATGTGCTGCTTTGCACATAGAGGCCCTATTTGCCTTTCTTACTCTGCCTCTTGACAACACCATCAGTTCTACAATATAGAAGCCTAGTTTAAAAACACTATCTTAGAAGCCTGGACTAATTGTTCTTTGATAAGTTGCCTATACACAGTCTCTGAGGGTTAAGGAAAGCCTGGAGTCTCCATCAGAGTTGTTGGTAACCAGCACTTACCTACTTGTTAAGTTTTCACTATGAGCATTTGTGCTTTGGAAATGGGTAGATGCTATAGAAAAGGGCTGAGTTTATTATTTCATTCATTGCTGAGACTTAAGAAAGCATGGAGAAAATGTTAAGAATGCAGATCAAAGCTAGTTGTCACAAAAAATTACCAGCACAGCCCTGGTTATCGTAAGCAATTGCTGTGGTAAACCTATGATCCTATCCATTTTGTTGAAATGTATGGTTGTCCTTTTCATGTTCATTTCCTAGATATTCGCCTAGTCTTCTGAATTATATGACTAGCTTGGGGTAAATTCTCCATTCATAGTCTCTCATTTTCCTTTACTGGTTAAAACTCTCCATTTTTGAGGGACTAGTTCTTTTTTTTTTTGTAATAGCCCATCTGTATCCTAGTCACATTCTAGTCTCTTGTCTCTCATCCCCTTCTTCTCTTGCAATGCTCTAGGAAATTCTCATGCTAGATGATTCTCCAGGTGTGTGCCACCAGGCTCAGCTGTATGCTTGCTGACCCATACTTTCCTGCCTATGACATCAAGGGTGGGAATCCAATGAAATGGGGGAGATATTGTTCCTCCTGATACAATACCTTTCCTTCTCCCACACCACCAAGTGACCCTTTTGGGAGAGCATAATATAGGCATATTCATACGAAACTTGGAGGATGGGTGAGCAGTTGGCATATGATAGACATTAGATGTGGAGGTCACCCCTCATGTGAGCATCAACCTCCTTCTTCTCCAACCATGGCTCCAAAATCTTATCACGTAAGGTCCGTACAACCCCATCCTGCCCATTTGGAGATCTGGTTGCATCCTTCTCTTTTGATCCTTATATATTCTTATCTGTTCATTCTGTATCAAGCTTGTAAAGTTAAGCACCTTCCCTTTTGCAAGGTAAATGGCATTTATAATAAAGGCCCGTTGCTTTTAGTATAATTGGCTGGATTCTTCTGTGGAAATCTCTAAGTCCCCAAAAAAGCAGCTGCATTAGACTGTGACATCCCCTCTGTGACCATGACCATGAAGTTGAAAATGACTGACCTACATTCCCCACCAGAGAAGTCATCAAATGATATGAACAAATAGTTCTAAAAAGAAAAATTACAAGTTATTAACAATCATGTGAAAGAATGCTCCAGATAATTAATAATAAGAAGAAACATGTTAAGTAGAAACAGCCCTGAGGTTTTACCTTGAACAACTGGCAATTGGCAAAGAAGACAAAAGGGCAACTATGTGGTGCAGTGGATGGAGCACCAGGCCTGGAGTCAGGAAGACCCATCTTTCTGAGTTCAAAAAAATCAGGCCTGAGACACTTACTAGCTGTGTGACCCCGGGCAAGTCACTTAACCCTACTTGCCTCAGTTTCCTCATCTGTAAAATGAGCTGGAGAAGGAAATGGCAAACCACTCCAGTATCTTTGCAAGAAAACCCCAAATGGGGTCATGGAGAGTCAGACATGACTGAAATGACTGAACAACAACAAAAAAGATGACAAAATATGGGATCAATCAATGTCAGAGGGGTTACAGAGATACAAGGACACTAGGGCATTATTGGTAGAACTGCGAATTATTACAACCATTCTAGAAAACAATTCAGAATAATGCATTACAAAATGTCCATATACTTGGACCCAGACATTACACTATGAGGCATTTACCCCAAGAAGGTCATTGAAAAAAAGGTTCTATATATACACCAAGATATTTATAGCAGCACTTTTTTGTGGCAAAGAACTGGAAAAAAGCAAATGCCTATCAATTAATGCATGGCTGAATAAGATGTGGTACATTAATGTAATAGAATGCTATTGTATTGTAACAATGAGCATGGTGAAAACAGGGAAGCACTGGAAAGACTTACATGAACTGATGCAAAGTGAAGTAAACAGATTCAGGTAAACAATCTACCCAATGACTACAACAATGTAAATTGCAAGAACAACTACCACAAAACAACCAAAAGAGCATGTTGTGGAATTATAAAGATCCAACTTAGCCCCAAAAAAGAAATATAAAAAGATCTCTCTCTCTCTCCCCCCTCCCCTTCCTCCTCCTCCTCCTTCTCTTACTCCTCCTCCTCCTTTTTCCTTTATTTCAATTTCTTTATTACAAGAGATAAATCTCTGGGAGAGGGGAGGGGGAAAGACACAGGGAAATTTAGGTGATATAAAATAAAAGATATGAATAAAAATAATTTTTAAAAAATGAAAATGACTGGTCTAGGTTAGAGGTGCACCCTCTCTTCATGTGACAGAGAGAAACTAATTGGCTCATAAAGAGATGGAACCTCATGGCTACCACAGCATTAGCAAAAGAGCTCACCCAATGAACTGAGGAGAGGTGGACCAACTTCAGTCGAATGCTGTAAAATTGTCACCTACCCAGAGCAATGAGTTCCATAATTCTATCAATTTATCTGATAGTCTCAGAGAAAGAGAGGACATTTTGTTAATATGCAAACACAATCAAATAGTCTCTAATAGCCCCATGGAGTTGCCGCAGTAGAAGATAAGTGACAACATATGCTTACAGGAATAACTACATTATGGGAATTTAATTTACTTATACAGGAAGCAAAAATTGAATTAATGAAAGAAAACAGTGGACCAATTTAGTAGATATATGCAATACAATCACCAAAGCTTGTTAATTATGATCAAATCAAAAGCAAATTGAGTGATTGTTATTAATTATGCATGTTCATATATGAACAAGAAGTTGGGACAGATGCAGTAGCATTGCTAGAACAAAAGGAAAGGTCTGTGTTACACAGAATAATGAATTAATAAACAAGGATTCATTAAACATCTAATATGTGCCAAGATCTGTTCTAGGTTCTGGGAACACAAGGGCAAAAATGAAACAGCTCTTGCCTTTAAGGTGCTTACATTCTTTCAGGGGGAAGCAGCATGTGCATATTTAGTACTATAAAAATATATACAAATAAATACAAAATCCAATGAGATAATATTTGTAAAAAATTGAGCACAGTGTCTGAGACATATCAAATACTTCATAAATACTTGCTCCCTTGTTTTCCCCTTAAATACATGGTAATTTCTGGAGCAAATAGACATTTGCACCTGGGGGGAAGGATTCATGTATAAGGTGACACTGAGCTAAGCTTTGAAGGAAACTAAGGATTTTAAAAGGTGGAGAGGAGGATGGAGAGCATCCGAGGCATAGGTATAGCCCAGGCAAAGGCACTGTGATGGGAAATGTCTCTGAGGAATGGCAAAGAAAGCCAAATGAGTGACTGTAAATCATCGATCAATGATTGCATGTACATAGAAGATCACCAAAAAAGCAAAAAATAAATCAGAACCAAAATTAAGAGGTAGAGGAACCTAAACTTTTATTAAGAGTGAGGTGGAGAGCTTTTGGCACCAATCATAGCTTCGAAGAGTGGACATAATCCTTTGGATGCTTTTTGGTGTTCGGAAAGTGTGCAAAGACCAGACTCTTCTTATAGGTCCTTAAATATCTTATAAAGAGTGTACTGTGGTAACCCCAAAGGGTAATGTGATCTTAGTCTGCTTGAAGAGAGACCTAGATTCAAGGGGAAAAAGGCAGTTCCTAATATATTCTGCCCTGTTCAGAACTCATCTGCAGTGCTGCATTCAGTTCTGGATACCACAATTTAGGAAGCACACCAAGAAGTAGTAGACTGTCTAGAGGAGGGTTGATCAAGATAATAAAGGGCCTTCATATTTTGGCACATGAGAATTAATTGAAGGAGGTGGGGATGTTCAGCCTGGAGAAAAGTAGACTTGGAGAAGATGTGACACCTGTCTTCAAGTATTTGAGAGGCTGTCACATGGAAGAGAAATTGGATGTACTCTATTTGGCCCAGGAACAATGGGCAGAAGGTATAGTATGCTAGGCAACTCTAGAATTCTGGAATAATTTCCAGGATTGTTGAACCAAATCACAGCTCTACCAATAGTGTATCATTGTACCTATCTTTCTACAACTCTCTCTATTGCTTAATCTCTTTTTAATCATCTTTTTCAATTTGCTGGCTATGATTTGATTTGATTTATAGTTCTCTTAATAATAATGATTTGGTCCATCATTTCACATGGCTATTAATAGTTTGGAATTCTCTTGGAAACTTTAATATTTCAAGAACTATTACTATTATTATTATCTATATATTATTATCATTAAATGCATATTAGGGAATGACTTTTGGTTTTATATATTTTTTTGTTAGTTGACTATATATCTTGGTTTTGGGACTGCTATCAGCAATATTTGATTTGAAGATTTTCCCCAGGCAACCTCCTCCCTCCTTAGTCTAGTTGCATGAATTTTGTTCATGCAAAATCTTTTCAATTTCATATAATTGAAATTGTATATCATATCTTCTGTAATCATATTTATCCCATACTTAGGAAATCACCTTTTAACCAATCAGCATTAACTCTTTTTGTTCATTTTTTTATCACTAGCGACTAACACGGTACCCTAAAAATGGTGGGCACTTAAAAATGCTTATGGGATTAGATAATTAAGCTGCACTTTACTCAAGTGAATTTGAAGAGGTGAATTCAGGGCTATTATATTTTTTCCTAAAATTTAAGTAAAGAAAGGTCTGATTAGATGTTTCACTTGTTCAGTCATCTGAAATGATAATTTTTGAGTTGGAAGTGGGAAAGTGTTGGTGTTCTACAGAGAGGACTTTGGGCGTTTCCTTACCTCTGCAAAAAGCAGAGCTGGAAAGCACATCTTTCCTTTGGGTGTCACTGTTTAAAAAAAAACGGAAGAGATGAAAAGAAAGATGCCACGTTAATGAAACATCATGGCTGTGATTTCAGGTCGACTGGAGTGAGGGACTCCAAAGTTATGAGTCCCTCTACAACCATTACCTGGCCACATTGCACAGATATATTAAGGCTGAAAAGTCACTGCTGGGCAGAGAAAGAAAAAATTCTACATATGTGCAACAAGGCTGAGTTATGGGCTAAGGCTAGAACCATAACTCTTGACAATCTTGAACTCCAGACAGATTTGCCACATTCTCTCTTTCAGGGCTATGCCACATAAGCAAACTTGGAGACTTTGCTCCTATTACAATCATTGACCTGACAGAAAAGCCAAGACAAAAAGTATAAGTGACTGGGAGATTGAATTACAGACATTGGGGCCTCAATTCTTGAGGCAATAAACTTGTCTCTCATACATTGGTCAAAAGAAACACTGAGCAGATGCTGATTGGTAAATTAGTATACAGTCCCACATGGTATTTGTGGAGTAAAGAAAATTTCTTTCTCCCCTGTGTCTTTAGACAGATGTTCTACATTATTTGTGCTCTCTTTCCTTAGTATCTCATTTTTGACCTTTCTTTGTCAACTGCTCAATGAGTGCAAGGTTATCATTTATCTACCTGCTGTGCTCCCATCTGCCTGTAAATGCCTGAGCTTGCTTGGATCCTAGGCATCTGTATAACCTGATGGGGGATAGGCTCTTCAGAGTTCTTTTAGTTTGCATAAAACCAGTAGCCATGTGACCCACCTCTGCAAAGTCACCAGATGCCTGGTGGTAGCTTTGGAGAGGTCTATCTAGAGAAAGCACAGTGTGCGGCAAATTGAATCTTTGTGCCAGTGCTCTTGTTGGTCCTATCAGAGACCAGGAAAATTTGTCAAGAAATTCCTATGTATCACAAGAAATAGGTAAGGTGGTTTTATTTTTTGGTCTGAAATGAGGTCCAATTGTTAGCACTTTGACATGATTGGAAAACACTGGATTAAGATAAACAAGGATAATGAAACAAGATTTCTCTGGTCAAAGGAAAGAACTGAGGCAGCACTGGAGGACTCCAGGTTCTCACAGGTAAAGAGACGAAGAGATTGGATATAGCCTCTGCTAGAAAATGGATCTTATACCATGTTTCTGTGGCTCTCCCCATTCCTGTTCTTGACACTCGCACCCAGACAGGTGAGCATTCCTTCATAACAGGTATGCATATGGGAGGGACCATCTCCTTAGAATTGACAATACATTAAACAAACATTTCAGCCTTTCTCTGGCCCAAGCCTCACCAGTCGATTCGAGGCCTTTTGGATAAATCCCAATTAATCTTTTCCAGGGACAACTACCCTGCACATTTTTGCCTTTGCAGTAGTTCTTCCATCCATATGTCTATCCATCCATTCAACCAGATTTTATTAAATATCTACTATGCCTGGCACACTGTAGGCATTTAACAAAAGCATATGCTAGACACTGGGGATCCCAAAAAAGAAATTGTCTCCTCCCTCATGGAGCTGATGTCTATTTATTGGTGGGAAGGGGGGAAGATACATATAGAGACAAGCAAATACAACATGCGTGCAAAATGAATACAAGGGACTTTTGGGAATGGGGGAGATAAAATTGAGATATCATGTACCATGTAACACTTGAGCTGAGTCTTGAAGGAAATTAGGGCAATTCAGTGCCATTCTCCTTCCTGCCTCTCAAAACAGAGTGAACAAAAACCTTCTTGAGCATCTGTAATCCTTACTCTCAGAAAGGACCCTATAGCAAATTGATCATTTTGTACCCACTGGAAGGACCCTAAATGATTCCAGATCTCTAGATATTCACTACATGAAAATACAAATTCCAAAGGGAGTTTGCTTAGTATGAAGCAGAGGATTCTGAGAACTTGGGTAAGTGAAGGATAGCATCTGCATGGGTACGCTTGTCCCAATTGTATATTTCAGGTGCGAACTCTCAAGGAAGGCAAGTAGCATGATACATTAGAGAGAATATTAAATTTGGAGCCTGTATCAGTAATTTAGGTGGGACTTTTTATACTGTTTTCTCTTTGGGAGCACTTATTTAATCAAGTGCCCTTGACAAGTCCAGCCTTTGTTTCTTTGATTAAATCAGGAGTCTTTGATGACCTGCTTACCTCAAGGGAAAGCCTAGTTTACATGGGTTTGAGTCACATGTTTGTGATGCCAGAAGCTTTTAGGTCACATGGGTTTGAGTTGCATGTTGTGATGCTCTTTGACCCTGATCAGTGTATGTAAACTCAGAGGTTGGCATTTTGCCTTTGAGGCTCACTCATGGAAGGAGTGTGGCTTTGCTAACCCAGACCCATTGGTGCTTCTCTTTTTGGTAACTATGTATGTGATGTCTTGATTAGACAAAGCCTGTCTTTTGAATATTATTATTTGATTTGTTGATATTTTCTGTTTGTAATTTGTTTGTATTTGCTCTGAAGTTCAGGGTGCTGGCTTTTCCCCTGAACTAAGTGAATGATATATGTATGTGTGATTAAAATGAGATTGTTAACCCCTTACAGTTGCTTTCTTTAGAAAAGCAGATCAAAGAACCTGTGCTGGTGGCTCTTGTTGCTGGTCTTCCTGGGTCTTACACTCCTACAGCAGCTTCAAGCCAAATTGTTGTTACAAAAATGGCATAGCCAGCAGGATATGCAGATTAAAAAGAAATTATGGAGTTTTGGGGTACTGAGATAGTGGTTGGATGTGTCCTAGTTATTGGGTTGCTCTTTATACTTGTGGTGGTTATGGTTCTGTGGAGCCCCAGAGGCCTGAAAGGGAACAGGCAAGTAGCAGTGATGAGAGTGGTTTCCCAGGAGCCCAGAGCAGGGGCCCTGGGAGGTAACCTCTCCTTCCCTCTCCCTACCCCAGTAGCACTCCAGAGGGGACAGACTGGAGCAGAGGCTATAGAAGCCAAACAAGCAAAGGTTTGGGGGATGGGTGGATGGCCAGAGGCTGGGCTTGAATTGATAGGCCTTGCTCCAGACTGTGCTGAAAGGGTGAATGTCTTCAGATTGTGTTGTATGTTGAGTTTTGAAACAGGAGTGGAGAATGTCTGTGCATACTCAATGGGAGGAGCTGGTGAGGTGAGACTACAAGCAGATGATGGTGGCTGCTGACATACTGACCCAGACAGAGCGGAAGATTGCCTGCGTGAGAACTTTGGAAAGATGAGACAGAAATCAATGAGCTGCCTTCAAGCTGACTTTGGTGAGGTGAGCGCAAAGGTGGAGAACTGCCTACATTAGGATTCTGGCAGAAGCCAGGAGCTGCCAGCTCCAGGAACCCGGGAGCTTGGAGTTCAGCCCTGGGGTAAGATGGAAACTTTGCAGCAAGGTGCTGAGTGTGCTTTTTTGCTGCCTTCTCCTGGAACTGTTTGGGATCCAGGAGGGAGGGGTGGAGTTTACTATGGTGGGTGGGGGGAAGTGCTCTAGACCCCCAGGAACTCATCCTGTTGTCTCTGTTGCCCAGCTGCCCCTCAGGACTTGGAAGTGGGGTGTTGGAACAGTGTGGGGAGAAGGACACATCTCCAAGAGAACTTTATTTGGACTTTTTGTTTGCTTTGGGACTTTGCTACTTAAAGCATACAGGTACCTGAGGGTACCAGGAGGAAGCCTGCCATGGCAGCGTGGGGAGAAGGACACACCCTCAAGAAGGACCTTACTTGGACACCAGGTATTGACTAAAGAGATTGATTTGCTTTGACCTGGGGTGGATGGTGTATTGTAAACAAGGATTTTGGGAATGATACTGAATGATATGTTTTGTTATATTTCCCTGAATGTGATTGCAATGTATAATGCTTCTATTTGTTCCAGGATCCATGGCCACTTAATTTAGATATTGTTAGGCCAAGGATCCTGTGACTACACCATTTTTGTAACAACAATGGGGCTAGCAGCTGCCATAGCTGTGTAAGACCAGTAATATCAGCACACAGAAGGGCTGCCAGCACGGGTTCTGTGATCTGCTTTTCTAAGGAAAGCAACTTTAAGGAGTTAACAATCTCACTTTAAGGGGCAGCTAGGTGGCGCAGTGAGTAGAGCGCTGGCCCTGGAGTCAGGAGGACCTGAATTCAAATCTGGCCTCAGACACTTGACAGACTTACTAGCTGTGTGATCCTGGGCAAGTCACTTAACCCCAATTGCCCTGTCTTCCCCTCCTGCAAAAAAACAAAAACAAAAACAATCTCACTTTAATCAAACATACATATATCATTGGCTTAGTTCAGGGGGAAAACCCAGCACCCTGAACTTCAGAGCAAATGCAAACAAATTATGAACAGAGACAATATAGACAGACCAAATCACAATTCATAGTAACCAGAGAAGAACCAATGGGTCTGAGTTAGCAAAGCTTGGGGGGTGGGGGGAAGTTACAACAGCTTGCCCAGAATCTCAACACTCCTTCCATGAGTGAACCCCCAAAGTCAAACACAAACCTGTCTCTGGGTCCTGGGGCACTTGATTAGCTTGGTGCTGAGAAGCACTGAAACAAAGAACAGTGAAAAGTCCCATTTTGCTGGCCATTATATTTGAAAGGCAAGACTCATCAAAGGTACTTAATTACCTCAGCATTTCAAAGGAGAAGACAAGTCCGACCCTGATTACCATTACATTGTCTTAGTGCTGAGAAACACTCTTAAGACAAAAAGATCCCATATTACCTTCCCCATGCAAACAAAGGCCAGAATCATTAAAGACACTTAAGAGAAGAACAGCAAAAAGCCCTGCCCTGATTACCACTACAGAGTCAGAGGATAATTTTTAAAAATCTTCTCTCTACTATTTACTCCCTTTTTGACCTTGGGAAATTCATTTAAGGTACATGTTTCCTATTCTGTAAAATGAGGGGATTCTTTTTTTAAAAGGGGGTTACTATAAGATACTTTCCTGCCCTAAAGCATATGGCTCTAACAGCCAGTATTTTTTCTTAAACAAATGCTCTATTTGAGTTAGTTACCTATGGTCTTTAAGAGCCCTGTGTACAATAACACCCTCTCCTCCCACTTTCCTCACCCAAGATCACCAGTTAAGCTTCCTGCCTAGCCACTAGAGTCATCATTCAGGAGACAAACCCCTGTTGAGAAGGGGCCCACCATTTCTACCAATAGAGGTGTGCTGCTATAGGCTAGAGCTGAATGTTAAATTTTTAATGTGGGAATTTGTATCACTATAAATCAGGGTTTGATTTATTGCTGGTTGTCTAGATTTAAGAAAGTGATGCATACATTGTTAATAATTTGGATTAAACTTAAAAGTGTGTTCTGCATACATCTCCTGCCCCCTTCTAAGAGCTGGTTGTTAAACATTTACCATCACCTCTCTGTCACCATTATCACCAAGTGCTAACTAATTGACTTAGATCTGTAGGGAAAGCAAGAACCTTGAGAATAGCATTCTCTCCCCCTACTCCTTTCCTACCAGTTACCCCTCCCCTCCCAGACATTATCTAGGGGAGCATTTCCTTTGTGGAGATGAAATCTGGTAACTGCTTCTGCTTCTAAAGTGTTATAGCCCTTGCTTCCTCTGAAGCCATTCATTGCTATTAAGACCCAGAAAAAAGAGTCCCTCACACAATAGTCCTTACCACTATCAAATGCTTTAATATCAGAAGCTGGAAGTAAAGTGGGTTTCTATCAACTAGGGCATAGCTGAACAAATTGTGGCACATGAGTGCAATGGAATGCTATTGCATCATAAGAAATGATAGTTATGAAAACTTCAGAGGAACTGAAGACTTATATGAACTGATGCAGAGCAAAGGAAAAGGAACCCAGGAGATGACTGCAGGATGACTTCAATAATGTGAGGGAAAACAAGATTGAAAGTGATCACTACCCGTTCAATGCAGAGGACAATTCTGACTTTAGACAACTGTCAGTGAGGAATATCTAACTCCCTTATTAGAATGGTGGATGATTATAGGTGCAAATAAAGCATACATTGTAAGTTGTGACCAATCAATTTCTTTCACTTAACTATGCTTTGTTACAAAAAAAGGGGAAGATCTATTTACTCTTTTTCTTCCCCCTGCCCCATGCCTATCTACTTCCTGCCCCCCAAATCCCAGATCACTTGTTACATGTGCCTCTGGGAAGGGTGGGTTCTACACTTGGGGCAATGACTTCTAAGTAAGAATCTCCTCTCAAACTTTTTTCCTTTAGGAAGGGACAGGATGAGTCACACAAGAAGAATAGACCTGGATGGATTTAGAACTGCATCAAAAATTGCACTGATTAGTATTTCCCTTCAAGCCCATCTGTCCTCCAAACTTTTCCATTTTCATCAAAGGTACCATCATCTTTCCAGTCAAGTTCAGAACTGTGACTCTTCATTTGACTCATTACTTTGACTCTTCATTTTCATTCAAATGGTGTAAGAGGAGATTGAAAACTGATTGGAATTCTGGGACTGTAGTCCAGAGGCACAGGTTTCCCCCTCAGTCCTAACAGAAATTTAGGCATTATGATCTTGGATCATGAAGTGGACTCCTATCACATCTGGGAGTTTTAAAAAAGGACATTGTGTTTTTAAAAGAGAAGATTGAGAGGAAGGGCCTGAGGCATGAATAGCAGTAGGATGTGGCTTAAGCCCACCTCTTGGCTCAAAGATTGTGATAATCCAAATTTGTTTCAGTGCTATTACACTGGGAAGGAGAAAGCCATATCCAGGGAGAAGTGAGCAAACCAATTGGGCTAGAGTGGAGGGTTAATAGCAAGAAGCAGTAGGAATAATTCCTTTCATCCATCTTCTTCCCAGCCAATTAACTCTCACCCCAAATACTTAAAAAGCTAGTGTTGTCAAAGGAAATCCTGAATGGATAAGAGTGTTTCAGAACTCATCAGCTCCAAACCTCTTGGCAATCCAGAGAAACTGGAGAAATGGAAGAGGCTGGAGAGAAAATCTGAAAAATTAGGAGGAGCCTCTTTCTCTATCTCACTGTTCTCTGTCGTTGTTGTTCAGTCTTTTCAGTCATCTCTGAGTCTGTATGATCCAATTTGGGGTTTTCTTGGCAAAGATACTGGAATGTTTTGCCATTTCCTTCTCCAGCTCATTTTATAGATGAGGAAACAGAGGAAAACAGTGACTTGTGCAGAGTCACACAGCTAGTAAGTATCTGAGGCCATGTTTGAACTCAGGAAGATGAGCCTTCCTGACTCCAGGCCCAACCTAGATGCCCTATTCTTTGCTGCCTCCTCCTCAGCTCCAAAATGGACACATGTAAGATGAGGATGGAAGATTGTTTGACAATTCTATCCACACATGTTTTTGTTTTGTTGTTTTAGCTTAAGTTTTCATTTTAACACTTCTAGGATTTCATTGAGTATGGAACTTCTAGAGTGCTTGGCTTTTGAATGATCAATCAGTCCTAGCATCTTTTGGACCTCTTAAGTTCCAACCTATCCGACAGATTTGCTTAGATTCCTAGCTGTGACCTTTATCCAATATTGCCCTTCCTGAAATTACTACCCTAAATCAAGATATCTTTAGCTGTTAATATTCACAATCACACAAGGCATGAATACACCAAATATACTATGGAGCAGCAGAAGAGACACTAGATAGAAGTCTAGATCACTTTCATTCAATTCCCAACTCTATGACTTAGACCCTAGATGCCCGTGGATTAATGGCTTAGGAAGTTCAATCAGCATTTATTAAAAAGCTTTTATGTACAAGGCACAAGGGAAAAAAAAACAAATGAATAGACCCACTCTCAATGTTTATCTTCTATTTAACCTCTCTGGGCCTCAGTTTCTTAATCTTTGAAATGACTACATGATCTTCAAGGTTTCCTGCAGCTCTAAACACACACACTGTAATATCTGTTGGTTAAACAAGGGTGAGAAAATCGAGTTGCCGCTTCAGCTTTCCTACCTTCTTCTTCTAAATTTTCTGCATGACACCTGGCCCTAGATAGTTTCTTGCCCATCTAACCATCTATTCTCTACATGTGATTGTTGTATAAAAGTAGACAGCATACTAGTTTTATGAGAGTGTTCTTTCCTCAAGGGATGAAAGTAACTTACTCTCTGCTAAGTCCTTCAAGTTTCCTTCACTTCTCTGGGAGTATGTTGTGACTTGGATGGACGTGGAAAAACACTTTGTTGTGGCCAAAGACGTCTGGCCTCTTGTGGATGACTCCTTTGAGAATGAGATGAGAAAACACATACATGTTCATTTCTGCCTGAGTGAGGTCCAGTAAATATTGACTGACTGACAACAAAATGAATAAAAGTGCCATCCATCCATCTTTCCAGTGTCACTAAATCTACTGCCTTAGATGAGTTATTCTCTCTGGTTGACAATTTGCCAGCCTCCTCTATGAGAAGGGAGACCAGGTCTGATTCATCCTAGACAATTGCTCCTTTATTCTTATAATGGAATAAATGTGAATTTGAGTTTCAGCTTTAGGGAAAAACTAACAGGTCCTTTAGCCCTACCTTTAGTACAGATAAATTTTGTATGAGGTATAGAACACTCTTGGGGGAAAAATGCAATTAAGAAAAAAAAGTTATTGAAAGCCATATTTCTCAGAAATAAAATTTAAAACATAGTGCTTGGAGAACCATCATGGATGTTTAGATTATAGCAGTTCATCAGGGGTGTTTTTTACTGGCTGATTTAAGGTTTACATTATAACTTCAAGACATTTACAATAAGATAAAAAGCAAGCATTTAATGCATGAGGACCAATATTTTACAAATAGTCTCTCATCTAGTGATAACATAAAATCTTTGATAACGGTGTGTTGAGCTGGAGAGTTCTCATAGTCGTGCTCTGACCTGAAATATGGAAACTGGCTTATGTTGTTGTCACTACTTCTTCTGGAGCTGAATAAGTAGTAATAATAGCACATGCTCATATTATGCCTACTCCAACTTTCAGCTCCAGCCAGGCTGTCCATTAAGTATTGCCTCCAGTCATTCAGGAAAGCTGATGAGCTAGGAATACTAATTCCTTAATTGGTTCTTGAGACACTTCTAAGAATGCTTAGGTACTTAAGGTGCTCAGGCAGAATCATCCTTGCTGGTGACTCGCCTCCTTTCTCTAATAGGACAATACTAATTCAATCCATGAACCCAAACTATAAAGCTTGTCCTACCCCTCCTGTTCTGGCTCTCTTCTATTCCTGATAGTGACTCGGCTGGTAAACCTTGGTTTTGTGGGCTCCCCGATTTCGTTTTTTGGTAGCTGCCTGTGATTTCCCCCAGATCTCCATGTTTTGAGCCTAGCCTTAATATAAATAGTCAGGCAGAAGCAGTGTATTATAACACAAAGCACTCTGGACTTTGAGTCAGAAGGCCTGAGTCGGAGGCCCGGCTCCACCTCAAGAACTATGTGACCTTTGGCAAGTCACTTAAACTGAGACTTACTTTCCTCATCAATAAAATAGGAACTTGGACTAATAATAGATGCTTGTACTAATAATTAGGGATAGCTAGATGGCTCAGTGGATAGAACCCTGGGCCTGGGGTCAGAAAGACCTGAGTTGAAATCTGATCTCAGACACTTAATAGCTGTGTGACCCTGGGCAAGTCACTTAACCCTGTTTACCTTAGTTCCCTCATCTGTAAAATCAGCTGGAGGAGGAAATGGAAAACCACTTTAGTATCTTTGTCATGAAAACCCCAATGAACTCTGTTTGCCTCAGTTTCCTCATCTGTGAAATGAGCTGGAGAAGGAAATGGCAGACCACTCCAGTATCTTTGCCAAGAAAATCCCACGGGCAGCATTGGTGTGCTATGATCCACAGGGGTCATGAAGAGTTGAACACAACTCCCTCCACTGAGGCAGAAGGCAACCTATAGAGGGTAGATAAGTACTGATCTAGAGGGATGTTGGAGGCATTAAGACTTGCAGGGATATTGAAACTGGATATGGGGGCAGCTAGGTGGTGTAGTGAGTAGAGCACTGGCCCTGGAGTCCAGAGGACCTGAGTTCAAATCCTGCCTCAGACACTTGACACACTTACTTAGCTGTGTGACCTTGGGCAAGTCACTTAACCCCAATCGCTCTGCCTTCCCCCCTGCATAAAAAAAAAAGAAACCGGATATGAATGTTTTGTACAATGGAAAGATGGCTGTATATGGAGTTAGAGGAGATAAGTTAGTATCCCAAACAGACTACAGTGTGATTGGGAAAATCACAACCTCTCTGTAGTTCAGAAGGCTGGACTAGATAACATCCAAGGTTCTTTCCAGTTAGAAATCTATGCTTGCATATACCCAGATCATAGGATCATAAAATTTAGATCCAGAAGAGTCTTCAGAGCACATCTAGTCCAGTGGTACCAAACTCAAATGGTGGTGGGGGGGGGAAGTCATTTATCTGTAAATATAGGGCAGCTAGATGGACAGAATGCTAGGCTTGGAGTCGAAGACTTGAGTTCAAATCTGACCTCCGACACTTAATAGCTATGTGAGCCTGCGAAAGTCACTTAACTGTTTGCCTCAGTTTCCTCAACTGCAAAATGGCAAGTAAAGTGGGACTTTTTGTTGTCTTTTGTTTTGGACTGCTTCTCAGCACTAAGGCAATCAAGTGCCTTTGAGTCTTGCCTTTGTTTCAATCAAGAGTCTTTGATTGAATCAGGAGTCTTTGATGACCTTCTTAGGTCACAGGAAAACCTAGGTCACACAGGTTTGAGTCTCATGGTTGTGATGCCCTCTGACCCTGAAGAAGTTTATATAATCTCTGAGGTTAGCATTTTGCTTGGCGTTCACTCGCTAGAAGAGTGTTAGTGTTGTGTGATTTGACCAGACGAAACTCTGGCTAGCTGTTAAGGAGCACACCCTAGCTTTGAAAAATCCTGATGTTGGTGCTTCTCTCTCTGATAACTATGTATGTAAAGCCTTGAACAGACAGCTAGAAGCCTGTCTGTTGATTTGTGTTGTTTTGCTCTGTTTATATAATTTCTGCTTGTATACTCTCTGAAGTTCAGGGTGCTGATGTTTTCCCCCTGAACTAAGTGAATGATATATGTATGTTTAATTAAAGTGAGATTGTAAACCCCTTAAAATTGTAGAAGAGCAGATCAAAGAACCTGTGCTAGCAGCCCTCCTGTGTGCTGGTGTTATTTGTCTTACACAGTCACAGTAGCAGCAAGTAGCATTTTGTTACAACTGGAGAAGGAAATGGCAAGCCAGTATCTCTTTCATGAGAACTCCAAATGGGGTCACAAAGGGCTGGACGTGACTGAAATGATTGAACAACAACAACAGATCTGTACATAAGGATCCCTGTAGGCTGCCTTTTGAATGAATATTATCTGTTTTTAAATTTATTTTTATTTATTGTGTTAAATATTTCCCAGTTACATTTTAATTTGGTTTGGCCACATGAAGGAGTGTTATGGGCCACACACAGCCAGCAGCCTCATATGTGACACCTCTTCTCTAGTCCAATGCCCTCTTTTTATAGTGGAAACAAAGGTCCATAAAAGTTCATTAACCTGCCCAAGGTCACCCAGGAGTAAGCAATGGATGTGGGACTCAAGCCTAGGTCCTCTGACTCTAAATGAATTTCTCTTTCCCCTACACCGAGGTCCGGGCCCAGCACTCAGCTACTCTACTTTGTGGCTGCAGTAAGTAGATTCATTATTACACACATCTTAGATAAACAGTACTAATGAACCATCCCTAGAACTATAAGAGATGAGGAAGGCAGGGTAGGTTACTTTCAGGAAACAGCACATGGCTTTAAAGGACTCCAAGCTTCTTTTTGAAATAAAATTCAATCTTTATAATACCAACATTTTTCTGGTGATTTTGCATGGTTGGGAATTATGAAATTCCATGAATTCCCATTTCCTGGTTTTAAGAAAATGTTCTCAGGGAGTAAAAGATGTTTAGCTGACAATGAGCAATGCCTCCTCTTAACTGTTTTGTTCATTATTCTTAAAATACAATTAATAGAAAAATTTAGAATTTTTTTAAATTTGTTTTTCTTTTTTTAATTTAAATTTATTTATTTAACATATTTAGTTTTCAGCATTGATTTTCACAACAGTTTGAATTACAAATTTTCTCCCCATTTCTACCCCCCCCCCACTCCAAGATGGCATATATTCTGGTTGCCCTGTTCCCCAGTCAGCCCTCCCCTCTATCACCCCCCTCCCCTCTCATCCCCTTTTCCCTTCCTTTCTTGTAGGGCAAGATAAATTTCTACGCCCCATTGCCTGTGTATCTTATTTTCTAGTTGCATGCAAAAACTTTTTTTTGTTTGTTTTTGAACATCTGTTTTTAAAACTTTGAGTTCCAAATTCTCTCCCCTCTTCCCTTCTCACCCACCCTCCCTAAGAAGTCAAGAAATTCAAAATAGACCACATGTGTATCATTATGTATAACCCTTCCACAATACTCATGTTGTGAAAGACTAACTATATTTTGCTCCTTCCCAACCCATCCCGCTTTATTGAATTTTCTCCCTTGACCCTGTCCCCTTTCCAAAGTGTTTGTTTTTGATTACCTCCACCCCCATCTGCCCTCACCTCCATCATCCCCCCCCTTTTATTTTTTTTATCTTCCTCCCTCTTCTTTCCTGTGGGGTAAGATACCCAATTGAGTATGTATGGTATTCCCTCCTCAGGCCAAATCTGATGAGAGCAAGTTTTGCTCATTCCCCACTCACCTGCCCTCTCCCCTCCTCCCACAGAACTGCTTCCTCTTGCCACCTTTATGTGAGATAATCCACCCCATTCTATCTCTCTCTATCTCCCTCTCTGAGTATGTTGCTCTCTCATCCCTTAATTTGATTTTATTTCTTTTAGATATCTTCCCTTCATCTTCAACTCACCCTGTGTCTGCTCTCTCTCTCTCTTTTATATATATATACATACATATATATACACATACACATAAATATATACATACATACACATTCACTTATATATACATCTATATATATATATATATATATGCATATTCCCTTCAGCTACCCTAATACTGAGGTCTCATGAATCATACATGTCATCTTTCCATGTAGGAATGTAAACAAAACAGTTCCACTTTAGTAAGTCCCTTGCAATTTCTGTTTCTTGATTACCTTTTCATACTTCTCTTGATTCTTGTGTTTGAAAGTCAAATTTTCTATTCAGTTCTGGTCTTTTCACTGAGAAAGCTTGAAAGTCCTCTATTTTATTGAAAATCCATATTTTGCCTTGGAGCATGATACTCAGTTTTGCTGGGTAGGTGATTCTAGGTTTTAATCCTAGCTCCATTGACCTCCAGAATATCGTATTCCAAGCCCTTCGATCTCTTAATGTAGAAGCTGCCAGATCTTGGATTATTCTGATTGTGTTTCCACAATACTCAAATTGTTTCTTTCTGGCTGCTTGCAGTATTTTCTCCTTGATCTGGGAGCTCTGGAATTTGGCAACAATATTCCTAGGAGATTTCTTTTTGGGATCTATTTGAGGAGGCAATCAATGGATTCTTTCAATTTCTATTTTGCCCTGTGACTCTAGAATATCAGGGCAGTTCTCCTTGATAATTTCTTGAAAGATGATATCTAGGCTCTTTTTTTGATCATGGCTTTCAGGTAGTCCAATAATTTTAAAATTATCTCTCGTGGATCTATTTTCCAGGTCAGTGGTTTTTCCAATGAGATATTTCACATTGTCTTCCATTTTTTCATTCCTTTGGTTCTGTTTTATAATATCTTGATTTCTCGAAAAATTTAGAATTTTATGAAATTTTAAAAAGCCAGGAAACAATTGATCAATAGATCAATAAGGATTTGTTATTCTATCACTAGGCACTAGATGCCAAACAACAAAACAAATTAGAGGCTTTGGTGGGACTGGAGTGATGGGGGGGGAGCTTCACTTCACTCTGCCTCCTTCCTCCACTCGTGTGAGTGTGCGTGTTTTCTGTTCACTGTAATACCTCGGTCTTCAAATCTCTAAACAGAATCAGACTCCAGATTTTTTTTTCTTGTATTGGTTCACTGATCCTGGCTCATTTTGTGTTGACCCTGATTAACCTAGTGGCTCACTAAAAAGATCCGAATTCCTTCCTTTGACAAACTGACGCTCCTCTATTTGCATCCGCTCCTTCCTCTGTCCTTTCTGCCCAAGCTAAATAGGTAGCCAGTACTTGGTTTTTATGGCACTTTAAGGTTTGCAATTTAATTTTTACAATAACAGGGTAGGTGGGTACTATGATCATTCCCATTTTACAGACTGAGGAAAACAAGGTCCAGAGAGATCATGCCTCTTGCCTAGTGTTATACATCTGGTCAGTGTCTAAAAAAGAATTAGAAATCAGGTCTTCCTTAGGCCAGGTCTAGACATTAAGACCTTGGGCAAATCCCTTGATCTCATTGCCCTTCAGTTTCTTCATCTATAAAGTAGGACTAAGATTGCTTTCAGTGCCTACCTTCGAAGGATAGTTTTGAGGAAAGTGATTTGTGAATATTAAAGCAACTTAGAAGTATGCACTGTTGTTATTATTCAGGGCTCAGCTCCAGTCTCTTCTTCTTTTATACAACAGATGTGTATTAAAAACCTTATATGTGTCAGGCACTGGGGACACTAAGACAGATACAAAACAAAAAGTCCCTGCATTCAAGGAGTTTATGACCTATCGGAGGAATATCATGTACACATTTAAATAAACAGAAAATACTTTTACAAAGTAGTTTCAGGGAAGAAAAAGGGCACAAGACCTAATATGAAGCTAAATTTGTTAATAACAGGAACTTCCAAGGGCACAACGGAAGGGCAGTGAAGAAGGAGAGGGGTATAATTTGGGTGGGGCTGACAGAGATGAATATGATGTAGTAGTAAGTGCTGGTCAGGGAAGGGACCAGTGGCCTAGGCAGTTTACAACTCAGAATTCTCCATGAGTCATTTTTTTCTCCCTCTAGTCTTCATTGCTTTTCCTATTTTTCTGAACTCCTATAACACTTTTTTCCATATCCTATTTATTTTGGCACTTAATATATAGTGCTTTGTACAGTTACTAAGATGCTTAGTTGGACCAAGATACCTTCTGTTTTTCAAATTCTATGAAATGACTATTGTATACACGTCTTCTCTCACTGATAATATAGACTGTAAACTCCCAGAGGGTAGGGTCTATGTCTTATAGGCTTAGGATAGGAACTGGTCCTGTGATTTCAGTGGCAAAGGGAATTAGCTTCCTCTACCAATGCAAGTTGGTACCTGCTTTGCAAGTGATAATCTTTAGGAGCTTCTTAGATCACTAAGACATTAAGTGACTTGCCCAGGGTCACATGAACAGTATTTATCACAGGGTGTTTCCAGTTTCAGGGCTAACTCTCTATCCAGTGCACCATACTCTCTTTTCTAATATGCCTTATATTCATTTTATATCCACCACCTAGATTTCTAGAACTATGCACATAATAGACAGCCAATACATAGTCATCAATTTATTCAATAAACATTTATTATGTACCTCCTATGTGCCAGATACTGTGCTAAGCTGTGGAGATACAAAAACAGGGAAATGACAATCTCTGCCTCCAAGAAGCCTACAGTCTAAAATGGGAGACAGCATGCAAACAAATGTATACAAAGCAAGGATAAATAGGAAATAGTTAACAGGGAAGGCACTGGAGTTAAGAGGGTTTGGGGAAAGCTTCCTTTAGAAGGTGGGGTTTTAGTTGGAACTTAAAAGGATGTCAGGGAGGTCAGTCATCAGAGAAGAGGAGGGGGGACATTCCAGGCATGGAGGATAGCTCCAGTCCAGAGCTTCGAGATAGGGTATCTTGTTTGAGAGTCAGCCAAAAAGCCAGTGTCACTAGATTAGAGTACATGTTGGGAAGTAAGATAGGAGAAGAATGGAAAGACAGAAGGGAGCCAGGTTATAAAGGCTTTAAATGCAAAAGAGTATTTTGCACTTGCTCCTGGAGACAATTTGCTCCAGGAGTTTATTGAGTAGGGTAGCGACATGATCACAGTTGGGTTTTGGGAAAATCACTTTAGTGGCTGAATAGAGACTGGATGAGAGTGGGATGAGATTTGAAGTAGGCATACCCATCAGCAGGCTATTGCAGTAACAGAGGCATGAGGAGATGAGGGTCTGTACCAGAGTGATGGTAATGTCAATGGAGAGAAGGGGGAATATTCAGAAGATTTTGCAAAGGTGAAGTTTGTAGGTCTTGGAAACATCTTGGACATGAGGGGTAAGAGATAGTGAAGAATCAGGATGACTCCTGGTGTAGAGCCTGAGGGACTAGAAAGATGGTGTTTACCTCTAAATATTCATCTAATAAATGAGTGAGTGAATAAGAGGTGAGTGTTATCAGGGAACTATGCAACCAATCTCATGAACCAGTCTTAGGAGATAGAAGACCACTGAGGACTTATTTATGTCTGGCTATAAGGGTTTCCTGAACCTACCTTGTAGGGAAACACTAGTTACTTTTCAGATTTAATAGTTGAAGAAAAGTAATTCCACAACAATTTTTGCCCAAATAAGTATTAATTAATGCCCTATTAGTAATGAATCCCCTCTAAATACTACCCTAGAAAAGTTTCAGACATCATGTGGTGAGAGTCTATATTTGCTGAATCTTCTCTCAAAGTGTTCTCTGTGTTATTATGTATCATCTCCTCACCTCTGCCTCTTGGGATCCCTAGTGCCTTTAAAGGCTCAGCTTAGTTGATGCCTCCTGCATAGATCATAGACTCACAGATGAAGAACTAGAAGGTTATTTAGTCTAATACATTTTTTTTAAAACAGTTGAGGAAACTGAGACTCAATGAGGTTTGGTGAATTTCCCAACGTCAAATAGGCAATAGACATCAGAATCAAATTTGAATCCAAACCCTATAGCTCCAGAGATGGTATTTTTTCTATTGTATTATGTTGCTAGTGGGACTTTCCCAACTCCCCCAATTATCAGTCTCTATGCTATCCCCACTGTCAAAATTACTTTGCATATACTTTGAATTGGCAGTTAGGTAGTGCAGTGGATAAACTGCTTGACCTTGAGTCAGGAAGACCTGAGTTAAATCCAGCCTCAGACACTTAATATCTCTGTGACCCTGGGCAAGTCATTCAACCTCTATTTGCTTCAATTTCCTCAACTGTAAAATGGGAATAACTTCCCAACTTAATTGTAGTTGTGAGGATTAAATGAGATTATATCTATAAGGTGCTTAGCACAGTGCCTGACACAGAGTAAACATTTAATAAGTCCGTCCTTCCTTCCTTCCTTCCTTCCTTCCTTCCTTCCTTCCTTCCTTCCTTCCTTCCTTCTTTCCTTCCTTCCTTCCCTCCTTCCTTTCTTCCCTTCTTCCTCCCTCTTTCTCTGTCTTTCTTCTCTAATCTGTGTAAATGTCCTTCTTCCCCTTAACCTTCATAAAATGTAAGCTTCTTAAGGGCAGGCCTGATCTGCTTTTGTCTTTGTCAATCAATCAATCAAGTGCCTGCTATTTGCCAGGCACTGTGCCGAACATAATAGGCACTTAATAAATGTTTGTTGGATTGAATGGAATTGGAGGTCATACCTGTAGAGCATAAATGACCTGGATGGTTTTACTATTTTGGAAAGACCTTGGAGGTGAACTTTATGTCTGTCATCCTGGGACTAGCTTAGCTGAATTCATAGAAGCTCATGGCCAGCTTGGCCACAGGTAATAACTTTCTCAGACAGAGCCACTTTTAAAGAGTGTCTACTAATTTAGAGGAGAATTCTTGGCTCCATCAGGGTGTGAGGTGGGGCAGGGGGAGTACCTACACAGAGAAAAGTACGTATTGAAGTAATTACATCTACCATGCTCTACAGAAGAAGATAAGGTTGTGGGAAAGCAATAGGAAATCTTTGTTATCCCATTTGATGCCAGTTAGAGTATTGACTCACCTAATTGTCATTATTCAATACCCTCTGAAGTTTTCTACTTTTGGGTTTTCAACATTTAAAGAAAATGTTGTTGACCTGAAACAAATGGATTCAGTCTGTTGGTATATTTTGCCCTGTTAGCTAAGAGATGGTGAAGTAGGAGCGGGGAGGACACTACTGGGATTACATTTTTATTTTAAAGCTCAGTATTTCATGGTCAGCTCAAAAGATTTCAATCATCTTTGGCTCCTCACATTTTCAATAAATGTATATTAATGGAATAATATACTGAAATTGAGAATGACAAGGTGAGGAATACATAATGCAGAACCCTATCTGGGATCCTCCCAACCCATCAAACTTACCATTTATATTTGCTGATTGGGTTCTCAGAGTGATTACATCAGGTTGTAGAGCCATCTCATGAGGCCACCTGTTTATAATTATAACTCATGTGCCCCCACTAGTAAGTTTCCACTTAACAGTCAGCCAGTGGACATGATGAGTTTTTAGCGAAGACATTTGACACAGTGAGAACAACATCTACAAAACATTCGTTCCACACACTGACACAAAATACACATAGTGGTCATGGAAAAAGTAAGCAGAAAACTTAATAGTATATAGTGAGGTACACATGTAGAGAACACGTGTGACCACAAAGGCTTACAGTTCTGGAACTTCAGTGCCCAATGTACTTTTTCTTCTAGCGGAGTCCTCAAAAAATTACCCCACTAATGCAGCATCTCTGCTAGAAGGGCCACTCATCTAAGATCCCAGGGACTACTCCTGCCCACATTTTGACTCTTGAGTGCTAGACTCGTTTTGAATCTATAGCCAGTCTTCTTTTATGTTGATAGAAGCCTTGTTCCTTGAAGATGCTTCTATCCCTAAGTGACTGCCTCTCCATATCTTGTCTCTACTCCCTGCTGGATACAGTTTCTCCTACTGGTGAAATAGCTCCCCTTCAAAGATACATATTGATTTGGACCTGTAGTTTTATAGGTATTGACAACTCCTGGTGAAGAAACTCCCACTACAATTGTCCTGAAACTTAGAGTCAGAGATAGTTGACTGAAGTATTAATGATTAAATGACTTACTAATGGAAGGGCATATGCCTAATGCGTGTCAGAGATAGACTTGGACCCAGATTTTTCTGATTCAGAGGCTAGCTGTCTACACTAGTAAGCAGTGAGACAATAAAATAATGCAAGGGATAAAAAGAAGAATGAAAAGAAGAGAGTACATAACTAACAATAGCAACATAAGAGGACAAATGAAGGAGAATGAATAGACAATCCTTTTGAGGACTTAAGGGGGGGAAATAAAGAGTTATGATATTTTATGCATCAAAATGTATTCACTGAAGGATAAATAGTTTCAAAGCATGTTTAACTAGTTGGAGAGATGTTTAATGTTATGCTTATAACAAGCCATTTTAAAATTGTTGTTTCTGTGTTTTTCTTCAATAATTAACAAGCTATCTCTTGAATATCTCCTTTGAGGCCAGAATTAGTCTACACCTAAGGGGAATGAAAGAGAAGTAAAATGCAGGGAAGTATAATGGAATTACAGTATTGGGACAAATATATATTGAAAGAAACAATGAAATAACAAAATAGAAAGTAGATAATTGGGTTTCCATTTTTTCTGGTACATGGGATCTATCAATCAAAAAATATTTACTAAGTGCCTGGTACCTGTCAGCACTATGCTATGTACTAGAGATGCAAAGACAAAAGTGAAATGTCCCTCTCCTAAGAAGCTTACATTCTACCATAATAGAAAATGTGCATACATAATACATACAAGAATACATACATACATACATAATACATACATACATAAATTCAAGGTAATTTTATAGAGACCTTAGAAGGCAAGAGAAAATTAGGGTATCACCACATCCTTCCTTTCCATCTTTCCAGCTGTATCTCATCTGTTTCTATGTTTTAGGCAAGTTGGAATATATTGACTATTCCTCATAAACATACTGTGCTTCCTTTCCCATATATACTGTGTGAATTCTGACATCTGTACTTTTGCTCTCCAAAGTTTGGAACATTCTCCCTGCCTCTCTTTACTTCCTGAATTTCCAACCGTTCTCAATAACAATAATCAGATATTGCCTCTTTCAGGAAGTCTTATTTGATTGCCCCTGTCCCTTGGAATGACCTCCTCCTGATCCATTCCATTGCCATCAGATTTTACATGGCATGTTATTTGTAGCTTTTTTTGTGTCTTTATCATGTATTGTCATTTGTGTATGTTTCACATCTCTCTGTTAGATTGAATCTTCAATCTCCCATTGTCCTTAGCTTACTGTTCTATGCACAGCAGTTGCTCTGTAAATGGTTGCTGAATTGAAAGGAGAAATCAATAAGAGCTAGCTTTAAGGAAAGTAATCAAATAAATACTACTATTCCCAATAAGACAATCTTAATAAATTGCCTTATGCTCCATTCATCATCCCTCAGACTTCTTTATCCAAACGATACTCCCCTGGCCATGACTCCCTTATATGTGATGTTTCTCCCAAATAGAATGTAAGCTCCTTGAGGCCAGGGATGATGTTGCTTTCTTGTATTCGTATTCCCAGCTCTTAATACAGTTTCTGGCATATAGTAAGTGCTTAATTTTTTTCTTTCATTGATTCATAAACAGATCAGGGTGTCAGGGAACTTGAGAGAAGCTTTAAATACTGGGTAGTAGTTGGATAAGTTGGGATGAGAATTAAATATTTCTAGGCAAAAGGAAAGACACAGAAGTGGGAATAAGCATGATGTAAATGTATGAAGCAGGGGCCAGTATATTAATGGGGATGGAGAGAGGGGGTTAGGTTAGAGGGGGATCATATTACATGGTGGGAGATAAGGTTGCTTAGGGTAGAGTGAAATAATGGAAGACATTAGCTGCCAGTCAATGGCATTTTATCTTTAATCAAGTGGGAGATAATAAATGATTGTGAAATCTTGAGGAAGATTTTGATATGGTAAAAATTGTATTTAGGAAAATCATGGTGTGTTGTAACAATCTTGCTAGCAGCTTCTGTGGGGGTGTAAGATCTACCAACAACCAGCACCCAGAAAGCTGCCAACACAGGTTCTTTTGATCTGCTTTACTAAGGAAAGCAACGTTAAGGGGTTAACAATCTTACTTTAATCCAACATACGAATATCATTCACTCAGCTCAGTGGGAAAAGCCAGTACCCTGAGCTTCAAAGCAAATACAAACAAATTACAAATATCAACAGACAGATCTTGCCTAATTCAAATCTCAATGCATAGTTACCAGTGCCAACTTCTGGGTTGCAAAGCTGGGGGGGCAGTTTGCAGCTTGTCCAGAGTCTCAACACTTCTTCCATGAGTGTGCCCCAAAAGTCAAATGCCAAGCTGTCCTCAATTATATGCTGTTCAGAGCCCTGAGGGCTCTGACCTTACCCAGGCTGGGTGTGGGATAGTTCCCCATCCCCAGTATCACATCATATACAAATCAATGACTCCCAGTTGTCTCTGTGCTGAGAAATAACCAAGAAAAAAGATCCCACTTTATCTGCCCCATTCAAACAAAGGCCAGAATCATTAAAGGCACTTAAGAGAAGAAAAACAAAAAGTCCCACCTTAATTACTATTACCTGGTGTTGGACCATGCTCTTGGTTCAGTGGTAAACACGACTGCTTTCTGAGGAACTGACATGAGTTTATTTCCCTGTTGATGATCACAGGATCTCAGACTTCAGGCCTGAATTAACCTTACACAAATCACTTCACCCTTCTGAGTCTTAGTTTTCTCATCCATAAAATGAGGGGGTTGGACTAGATGACCGCCAATGTCCTTTTTAGCTCTAAATCTAAGATCTAGTGCACTTCATTTTATAGATGAAGAAACCAAGAACCGGAGAGTGAGGGAAATGACAATCTATCTGTTACTACAGAAAGAGGGAAAAATTACACCTGCTACCGAGATGACACCAGTGAAAGGGCTAGCATCCCATGGACTATTTTAGAGCCATCCTTGTACTTCTCCTCCCACCTACCAGTCAGGGAATTTTCTGGGGGAAATATTAGGAAAAAGGATTAATAAACCAAAATGGAAACTAAATATCAGCCTTAGTCCTAAGGTCTCCACGTACCTTTTGGCAGGACAGGGACTCTTAGGGAATGTCTATTCTTAGAGGAGGCCCCAGTGGAGTTATGTGAAAAGTCCAGGAAAAGGGGTCAAAGGAGCTACTATTGTGCTTGCTACATGTATATTTGTGAGGTTTAGTTTTCTTTACTCTAAGATGATGAGGGGAGTGGTATAGTGGAAAGCATGTTAGATTTGGAGTCTGAGATCCAGGATCCAATTTTTTGGTTTTGCTATTTACTACCTAGAAGACCTTGGGCAAGTCGCTAGACTTCACTAGACATCAGTTTTCTCATCTATAAAATGAAAGGCTTTTCCACTGAGTACCCATGGGGCCTAGGACAGGTGAGTTGACCTATCTAGAATGCAGTTTTTTATCTGTAAAATGAGAGGCATGGATGAGATAACCTTTTAAAGTGCATTCTGGCTCTAAATCTCTGATTCTGGAGGCCCATGATTAGGTGATCTCTAAAGCCTCCTCCAGCTATAAATTCCATGATCTATGAATTATGGCCCTCGTTGAGGAAATCCTTGAGGGGTGCTTAGCCTAGAGAAGACTCAGGCTGGGCATGATGAGTTTATTCAATATTTAAAGGGCTAACTTGTAAAAGAGGGATTCGACTTGTTCTGTTTTGCCTTTGATGGAAATTTAGGCTCCATATCAAGAGAAGAGAAATTCCCTGACTATCTATTACATACCCTTACTATCCCTTAGCTATCCAATAGCAGAATGGGCTACCTTGGGAGATGATGAACTTTTCCTGTTTGGGAGTGTTAAAGCCTAGACTGGATGACCTTTTATTGCTTATCTTATAGAATGATCCTTGGATCATAGATTTAGAGCTAGAATGCATGGATCTTAGAGACTTCTGATTCTAGTCCTTGCATTTTATAGGTAAGGAGACTGAGGTCTGGAGGAGTAAAGTGACTTTCCCAGGGTCACTCAGCTAAGAAATGTTTGACGTGAAATTTGAAGATGATCCTTTGGACTCCAAGCGCAGTTCTCTGTTTGGGATTCTTTCCAAGCCTAGGTTGGATTAAAAGTCTGCTTAGGTCCCTTCTCACTTTCAAATCATGTGATTCTGTGATTCTTTCTAACCTGGAGATTCCAGATTAGAGAACCATCAACTTGATCCTCAGCTTGATGGCTTATTCTTGCTATAATAGCTAGCATTTATATAATAACTTTAGGTCTGTGAAGTATTTTTATAAATATTAACTTATTTTAACCTCACAACAACCATGGGAATAAGGTGCTATTATTATCTTCATTTTTACAGATAAGGAAACTGAGGCAGACAGCAATTTAAGTGTCTTGCTCCAGGTTACATAGACAGTACATATATGAGGCTGGATTTGAACTCAGGTCTTCTTGATTCCAGGTCCAATTTTCTATCCACTGCACCACTTAGCTGCCTATAAACTAAAGAATGAAACACAATGACAAAGTTCAAGAAGCCTTATGGAAAAGTCACTGACTATCAGTAAGCTCCTGAAGAATTCAACTCAGTAATCCTCTGTATGGTCTATCAGGGAAGTCTCATTTTGCTTTCCTAAACACTTCATCATCCAGAACCAATAATGAAATGATTGCAACTGTTTTGCCTTTGCTTCAGGGGCTGTTTAGAAATAAAGATGTGCAAAGTTTTGCTTTCTTTCTTAAAATTTCCAATCTGCTTTAAAATTTCACTAAGACTAAATCAGATAACAGCAAAACACAAAGGCAGAGAAGAAAGATTAAAAAGACAGTCGTATATAACAGATTAAAAATTACACCATTGGGAAATGCATAAGAGGGTTTTTATTTTTTTTGTACTAAAGGAGGTTACTTCCTCCAGTGATGCTATCTGGGTGCATTAATAGCCCAGGTAATTAATGGTTGTAAAACATTTGAAAAACATAAAGCATTGCATCAGTGTTAAAAAATAATTATGCCATTATATCAGAATGGGGAGCTTCATCACACACACACACACACACACACACACACACACACACACACATCCAGAGAGATTTTGCAAATGGGCGATATTGCTACTGAATCTCTGGTGGGAAATCTGAATGTCTTCACCTGAAACATCTATACTTTCTAGTCTGAATATCTAGGTCCATGCCCACTGTGGTCATGTTACCAGCCAGAGACATACCAAAAGGAATACCTGAATTAGCACATGGATGGGGGAAGAGGTCCATCTCAGATTCTACTTCCTCCTTGCAGTCTGCCCTGACTGCTTCCTCCTTCCACAATTTAATCTGACAAGTATTTATTAAGCACCTATCACGTGCCAGGTCCTATGCTAGATGCTGAGGATACTAAGACAAAGTCAAGATATACCCTATCCTCAAGGATATTATCTTCTACTAAATATTTTGAACTTATTTCAAATTTATCTGTCTTACAGGATCATAGGCATTAGAGCTAAAAAGGACCTTAGAGATTATCTAATCCAACCCTTTTATTTTTCAGATGAGACAAAGGAGGCTCAAAGGGGAAAAGGACTTATTGCCCATGCTCAAGTGGTAGTTAAGTATCAGAACTTAGATTAGAACCCATGTCTTCTGATTGCATTTCAGATGACTTCACTTGCTACCCTACTGAGATAACGCTATCTTACGTGTCTTACGTGAATCCATCAATTGCTATTTTCCACTAGAACAAACTTTTTTTTCATTATTATGTTTCCTTTCTTTCTTCACTTTAGTCTTAGGGGAGAGAGATGAGCCTTTTCTTTGCCAAGGTCTCTTCTTGTGTTCCTCTACTTGTATCCTTGAGTCTATCTGTTTTTATAATTAAATGATAATCACATTAAAGAAAGTGAATGGACATCTGCTTTGCTGGTGCACCCTAAGGATGATGGGATTTTTCATGTTGATTGCAGCTGAAACCCTCTATGTGTGTTGTCTCCCTCAGAATACAAGCTCCTTGAGAGCAGGGATTGAGGTACTTTTCTGTTTTTATCCTCATATATATAGCACTTTGCATATATTAAGCAATTAACAAATATTTAATTAATTCATTCATTCATCGAAGAGTTCCTTACTTTACAAACCCCTCCACTTTTTCTCTTTGCATCTTCAAATACCATATGCACTTGATCTTTCCCCTAATCTTACAAACATGCTTAAATCTCCTCTACCTTTAAAATACCTTTTTACGATCATTACCCCTTTAAGTTCTTGATTGTCTCCTTTTAACAGTTAAACTTTTAGAAAGAACAGTATACAAGTGTTGTTTTCACTTCCTCACCATCCATCAACTCCTTAGTTTTTGGAAAACTATTTAATGAATCTGCCTCATCCAGTGCTGCTTATGGCCATCTTTTCACCAATTCCTATAACTTGCTGAGTAATAATATTTTTTTTCTCTCTTTACTATTCCATCCTCAGCCTCTAGCTTCTACTCTTTTCTCAGTTCTCTCTCTTCTCTTTGCTTCCAGTTCACTCTGAAGCTCAAAGATTGGATCACAGTAGGTCCCCACCCAAGCTCCATTTAATGGCTGTATTTTGGGCCCTCCTGCCTTAGAGTGAATGTCAGTGGTAACTGTTTCTCTTTGGCACAGCCACCCTGAGGGTCTTCCTCTCCCAGTTTGATTTTTTTTAATCTTTAGTTCTAATTAAAGGGGCCATCCCTTAACTCACTTCTTAAAGAGGCCTATTCATTGAATTACTTCACTCTATATGAGTACATGAAGAGGCCTCAGCCTAAAAGGGCCAGAGTCTCCCATTGTATCCTGGGCCATCTCCAGTCGTCCTGATGAATATCTGGTCACTGGATCCAGATGGCTCTGGAGGAGAAAGTGAGGCTGGTGACCTTGCACAGCCCTCCCTCACTCAAATCAAAGTCAACCGCAAGTCATGGCATCATTTCCCTGATGTCATGGCCCTCTTCAAAAACAAAGGACAAACACAACAACCATGACCCAACTTCCTCATGGCTCTCCTACTTCTTGACCACATCTTCTGTCTCATTTGTTGGCTCTTCATTTTTCCTATTCAATCTGTCATTGGCATATTATTGCCTATTTTTTTTTCACTCAATCAGTCATTGATTCTCAAATATTTATTAACCATTGGGCCAGACACTGTGCTAATTAGTAAAAACAAAATCGTCCCTATCTTCAAAGTGCTTACACTCTAATGAGGGAAACACCTTGTGTCCATATAGATTTTATACAAGATACATTTAAATAGATAGAAGATAACATTAGAGGGTAAGGTACTGGCCATTGGGGAGAACCAAGAAAGGACTCCTGCAGAATATGACATGCTACATCTTGAAGGAAACCAAGGATTCAGAGAAGTAGAAAGAAGGAGAGTGTCCATGCCAAGCATGGTAAATAGCTTGTGCAAAGGAAGAGAAATAGGAGATAAAACACTGTATGAGAAGAGCAGCAAAGATACCAAAATGGCTAAATTATAGAGTGCATGAAGAAAAATAATATGTAAGGAAACTGGAAAGGCAGGAATGGACCAGATTGTAAAAAGCTTTAATTATCCAATAGAGGAGTTTTCATATAATCTTAGAGGTAACAATGAACCGTTAGAATTTAATGAGTAGGAGAGGCTGATATAGATCAGCACAATTGTTTCTTTGGCCATGTGTCCCTCTGTGATCTGCACTGGGTCTTCTATTCTCTCCCTATAATTATTTTGCATGTGATCTACCATTTTTATATAGATGACTCTCATATTTATCCATTTAGTCCCAATCTTTCTATAAAGCTTTGGCACTTTTGTGGTTTATTATAGAGGATCATGGGCTTCAGAAATGTGATATTGTCTTATAGGTCATTGTTTCAATGGATCTGTGGTCTCATCTATGTAGGTATACTCTCCAATGGTTTCAATCCCAACTTATCCATACCTTCTCATCCTGTGTTCACGCCCCCATTAATCCTCCACAGATGAACCCCCTGCACCCTAGAGGTTATCCTTGAGGTTGTTTAGCCATTCTCTTATTATTGCCTATTGTTTTTCAGGAAAAGCTCACTAATGAAGATAAATGAGGGAAGGCTGGTCTGAAAGAAGAAATTAGTGAAGGAAAGCATTTTAAAAAACATAAATGCACACTGAACAAACATTTGTTGAATACCTACAATGTAAAAATTATTCCTTCCAAAAGAAAGTTCACTGGAACTAGGCTAACAATGTACTCCTTAGTAAAGGTTCACATGGAATTTCCTTTAAAGATCAGATGAAAAGCATCTTCTTAATGTCAGGAGAAAATAAGTAAGGTACCCAACTTGTTGGGCAGACTCCCTGTGGTGAACTCATGGAGGTTCCATAGACCAGAGGTGTATAGGAAGAGCATGCATGAACAGGCAGTAATCTACTTTTGAGAAGGAATATCCACATTGATAATATCCAATTAAAAGATTATCTTTGACCCAGCAATAATAATACCACTGTCAGGTCTGTAGCCCAAAAAGATCAAAGAACAAAAAAAGGGCCTATTTGTACAAAAAATCTTAATAGCAGTTTTTTTGCAGTGACAAAGAATTAGAAATAGAGGGGGTGCCTATCGATCGAGGAATGACTCAGAAAGTTGTGGTACATGATTGTAATGAAATTCTACTGTGCTATAAAAAATGATGAGCCAGGATGGCTTGAGAAAAACCTGGGAAGGCTTATATGAACTGATATAAAATGAAATGAGAAGAACCAAGAGAACAACATACACAGTAACAGTGGTATTGTAAGGATGATCAACTGTGAAAGACTTGCTACTTTGATCAAGACAATTCCAAAGGCCCTATGTGAAAAATGCTATCTACCTCTGGAGAGAGAATTGATGAACAATGAATGCAGACTGAGGCACACTTTTTTGGCTTTCTTTATTTTCCTTGTTTTATTTTTTGTCTGTGTTTATTTTTGCAACATGGCTAACATGGAAATATGTTTTGCATGACTTTGCAAGTATAACTGATATTAAATTGCTTGCCTTCTCAAGGAGAGGGGAAGAGCAGAAGAGAACAAAAGAATTTGGAACTCAAAATTTTAAAAAAAGATTTTTTACATGTAATTGGGAAATATTTAATTAAATAACTAAAATATATTAAAATCTCTCATATTAATTGATACCACAAAATCACGTAATCACAGAATCAGAGAGAGGGAAGAGAACTCAGAAGCCAGCAGGAGGAAGTCATAACTTCTTAGTGCAACCCATTCCATTTTTCAACAGTTTTCTAATTCTTAAAAAAGTTTCCCTTGTCATTAAGCTTAAACTTTTCTTTTGGTAGCTTCCATCCGTTACACTTGGGGTCAAACAGAAAAATTCAAATCTCTTCACCAAATTGTAGCCCTTCCAATACACAAATATCATGGCCTCTCTGTGTCTTCTTCAACAGATCCTCATGTCACAAAATCTCAAAGTCCTTTACTTACTGATTTCTGTCCTATGGATCCTCTGCAGCTGATCAACATTCTTCTTAAACCAAAGAACCCAGAACTGAACACAGTCCTCCAAGAGGTTTGATGACAGCAGAGTACAATGGATCTATCACTTCCCTATTCCTGAAAGACCTAGCTCAAGCACCAAGTTTTACATGGAACCTTTTCTGAATCCCTTAGCTGCTAATACCTCCTTGAGAAGAAATTCAGATTAGCTCAACATTTGAGCCATTTGACTCATGCTTAGGAGTTTTGAAAAATTCATGTAATATTCTATAAAGTCGAGTGTGAGAAAAGGTCTGAGACTATATGAATTAAGTTACAGTGGTACTGGATGAGGCAGCATCCTTAGTTCCTGTTAAGGACTTAATAAACCAAACTGGAGCGAGAAACAGAAACCAGAATGATGGGCAATAAGAGAGAGAGAGGGGACTGCCACAGAGAGAGTAGAGATTATGGTTGGCCATTAGGTCTTTGAAGGCATCTTGGAAAAAACGCAAACTGAAGTTGTTGGTGATAATAGCCTCTTAAAGGAGTGAGGGAATTCTCAAGGAGCTATTCATTCTTCAACTCCCCCTCACCATGCCTATCCAATAACAGACATAGAATTTTTCCCCCTTTTTATCTAAGCTACTTCCTTTAATCTGATTTTGCTTCATATAAAGACCCAAGGTCACAAAGGCTTGTATTACACGTCTGTCTGTATACTTAGCCTGTGCACAAAATTTAGATGAGGGATAAGGACTGAACTTCTGTCCAAGTGTTAGAACTTTTCCTAACTCTGTGTGTATATCTGAGATAGTGTGATTTTATTAGCCTTTTTTTCCTGATATAAATTACATAAAATAGCAGAGAAAAGGGAACAGTGGATCTGAGTGCCATTATATTACGTGAAGGCCAAAAGCGAACTAATCTTTGCAACCAGATCTGGCTTATTAAATTTCTAGCCTCTGCCCTTCAGTAGAACAGGGGAAGTAGGAGAGGGCAGTCAAATGGGAAGGTTACACCCTGAACAAGCACAGTTGGAAATAAGCAAAGCCTGGGAGGATTGAGCTCTGCCCGTTTCCAGAAGTGAGGAGGGAGCAGAAAGAAGTGAGTACCTTCTGGTCCATTGTACTCTCCACCAGTACACTTCGGGTGTTATATTTACATTCCATGTTTTTTAAAAATAGCAATGCTCATGCACCACAAAATTATTGTGGTGCCAATAGACACACATGTACTTTGTTTCCATTTTTTTATTACCACGAAAAATGTTGATATGACTATTTTCATATTTACAGAATTGTCTTCTGGTCTTTGGCTTCTTTGGAGTAATTATAGACCTAGCCATAGGATTTTTGGTCAAGGAGCCGTTTGAGTGTTTAAGAATCATTTGTAATTACTGTACCATATCATTTGTTTGTAAATAAATGGGCTCCTTGAAAATCAAGGGTACTTGAAAAGTTTATTCTATTACTTAGTTACTCAGTGTCTCAAATTTACTAGCTACTCAGATGCTTTTCATTAATTGATAATTTTAAGTATCATCACACCCTCCAATCTTGCTTATATTTCTAATCAGCTTAGAAAAAGCAACCCTATAGCTGGTAAAAAGGCAGACTTCCCACTCTCAGGGAAGCCCTTATTCATTTCATTTTAGCAAACATTTGTTAATTTCCTACAGTACAAGGCACTAGGAACTCAAAGACAAAAAAAAAAGAAAAAGCTCCTGTCCTTAAGGAACTGAATTTTTCCTATGTTCTACAGCTCAGATATTGCTCTAATTCAGATAAATTCTAAATAAGCAAGTTATAAAATAAAGAGGCTTTGCTGCATTTTTAAAGAAATACTTAACATGGCTCCTTATACCACTAAATGTCCATTTAATTAAATTTGAAAATGTATTATGCACTTACTTCACACAAGTCACAATAGTAGCCCTTGAGACGAATATATTTATGTATTTATGTAGACATATACACATACATGCATGTGTACACATGTATCTGCATATAAAGATATGTGTACATATATAGGCGTGTGCATGCGCACACATACATACAGATAAAGGCTTATCCTCACTTGCACATATAATATATATATGTACAGATTATCGTACATATTCACACATGTATGCATGCATGCATGCATGCATGTACAACACATTTTCTTACAATCCAGCAGGGATACAACTATGGAAAACTTTTAAGTGCTACAAAGTACTTTTAAAAATTGTCTCATCTGAGGCCAATAACAACTCTTTAAGGTAGATTATTACAGTCATTATCGTTCACATTTTACAGTTGAGGAAATTTGAACTTGTCTATGATCACACAGCTAGGGATAGAAGATGGGATTAGATGTCAGCTGTTCAAAGGCTCAGAACATTATACCATTATACAATACATCTAATTTCTAAATTATATGGGAATGTAGATATCTGTACTATCCGTTATAATGAGTGGTCTTCATGGCAAACCTTCCCCAAAGCAAGGATTTCCATCTGTGCCAGGACGAGTAAACTTCCACCTCTTGCTACTGGCCTAATCTCCCAACTGGGATGTGGAGAACCTCTCTTTGGCCTTTGACACTCAATCACTCTTTCCCCTGTGATACGTTCTTCTCTCTAGGTTTTTGGGATACCATTCCCTCTTGTTTCTCCTTCTACCTATCTGACCAGTCCTTCTCTTTGCTGGATCCTCCTCCACATCACACCCTCTAACTGTAAGAATCCCTCAGGGTTCTGTCCTGGGCCTGTTTCTCTTCTCCCTCTATACCACTTCACTTGGTGATCTCATCATCTCCCATGGATTTAATTACCCATTCTATGTTGATGAGTCTCAGATCTATCTATCTTGCCTAGAACTGTCGAATTTCCAATTGCCTTTCAGAAATCTCAAACTAGATATTCAGTAGACATTTTAAATTCATTATGTTCCAAACAGAACTCATTCTCTTTCTCCCTAAATTTTAACCCTCCTACTTTCCCTATTATTATAGAAGGCAACATCATCCTCCCAGGCCTTCAGGCTCCCAAACCTAGGGGTCATCCTGAATTCCTCACTATCTGTCACACCCCCACCCCCTCCCACCATGTCCACTCTGTTGCCAAGGCCTGTCAATTCGATCTTTGCAACATTTCTCATAAACGCCTCTTTCTCTTTTCTGACACTGCCTCCACTCCAGTGTAGACCCTCCTCACCTCATACCTTGATTGCTGCAATAGCCTTCTGGTGGGTCAGCCTGCCTCAAGTCTTTCACCACTCCAATCCATCCTCCATTCAGCCAAGTTATTTCCCTAAAGCACGAGTTGATTCATGTCCTCCCTCCACCCAACTCAATAAACTCTAGTGGCTTCCAGTTGCCTCCAGGAGCACATACAAAATGCTCTGTTTGTCACTGATAGCCCTTCATCTACTAGCCCCCTCCCACTTTTCAGGCCTCTTTAATACCTTATTCCCAGACATGTATTTCTAGATCCAGTAACACTTGACTCCTGACTGTTTCTCAATTAAGACACTCCATTAGCTCCAGGCACCTTTCCCGTCTGTTCTCCATGCCTGGAATGCCCTCCCTCCCCTGCTCTGACTACAGGCCTCCCTGGCTTCCTTTAAGTACCAACTAAAGTCTTACATTCTACAGCAAGCCTTCCCCAATCCCTTCTAAGTTCCAATGTCTTCCCTCTGTTAATCATTTCCTATTTATCCTGTATATATCTTGCTTTGTATAAATTTGCATGCTGTTTCTCCATTAGATTTTAAGCTCCTTGAGGGCAGGGACTGTTTTATTGTCTCTTTTTGTATCCCATGTGCTTAGCAGAATGACTGGAACATAGTAGGTGCTTCATAAATGTTCACTGACTGATTTAATGAAAACTAGGAAAATGGGAGACAAATTGTAGAGAGTCTAAGACTTTGTAAGACTAAGAAATTACAAGAAAGATATATACATAAATGACTAGATAGATGAACAAGCTAGGATACAGTAGAAGTTCAAAGAGTGCTATGCCTTCAGATGAGCAAGTGACCACAACTGGTGGTCTTTGAATGGAATGAAATGCTTCTTCTATTCTAAAAACCATAGCCATTGAGAATAGTAACCAAAAAATAATAGAAACACAAACCACATTAAAATGCTAATACCAATCTGTGACAGAAGGCCTTCCTCAAGCTGTGAAGATCTGATTTTAATACAACTCCATTTAAAGATATTTCAACAACAAACAACCAAGGAAGAAAATGCCTCCTAATAATGCAATGGGTAGCTATCTGTCCAGGTTGAGGATGGAAATAAATGGCATCCTGGAAAATTATTGCTACCAGGAGTCTCTTGGAGATCATCATTAAATGGTGTTTTAATATATACATTTTTTTCTTTTCAGGCAACTCTCTATACAGAGGAAGTCATCAACAAACAATTTAAGCCTCATGAGAGAGATATAATTATTGCTTTTTTTTTAAACATCCAAGTTATGAAGATAGCTCTCTTAATTTGCTTCTAATAGGACTCTAGGCAGATTAATAAAATGATTTTGAATGTTTAAAAACATTTTCCTTGAGGTGAGCTGGAGTTTCCCATTGGAAGTCAGCATAATTCCAAGTAACTTGGCCTCCCACATCTGGAAGGTGGTCATATGCCATTGGCATATCATACAACCATTTGGAGTCAGAGGACCTAGGTTCAAATCATGAATCTCCTACTTGCTACCTGTGTAACCACAGGGATAAATTATCTTCCCTGTGAAGGCCTCAGTTTTTTTTCTTTGTAAAATAAGTACCTTGGACCAGATGATCTTCTAAGTTTCCTTCTAGCTCTAGATTCTATGATCCTACCTGTTTCCTTTTAACCTGTAGGCTCTTCATGGGGCCTAAAGCATCTATCATCAACATGGATGGTTTAGATATTAGGACTCAAATCTAATTATCTAATTAAGTCATTTAACACATTTCCAAATTAATATATATGTATATACTTTTGCTTACACATACATATATATATATATATATGTATGAATATGAGAAAGTATTTTCTGGTATTATTTAAAGAATACCATTATGATTATTTCCATGAGATAGGAGGAAAATTCTTATCTAATAATAACAATCACAGTTCTATATCTCTTTAAGGTTTATAAAGGGCTTCTCTTACAACAGCCCTATGAGGTAAGTGGAACAAGTACATGATTGTATGATGATACAGCAAGAGAAACTAAGGCATGGTCACATAAGAAGGTAGAGATCAACCAAAAGAAAGCAATATCTTGAGAAAAAAAACTCTAGAGATCAGGGAATATCTATAAAGAGAGGATGTTTAATAGTATTAAATTCTGCAGAAAGGTTGAAAAAGATGAGGATTGAGGAAAGATTGTTATATTAATTAGGAGAACACTAGTAAATTTGAAGAGAGTAATTTGCATACAGGGAGAAGCCAGATTGTAAAGAGTTGTGAGATGTGAGAGATGAAGACATAGAGGCAGTGAATATAGGAAGCATTTTTTAGGATTTGGAATGAGAAAAGGAAGAGAGATATAAGACTATAGATAGCATCTAGTGAGGGTTTTTTTTTAAGTATGGAGAGACTTGGGTGTGTTTTCAATCACCAGGGAAGGATACAGATGACAGATTGACACTGACAATTAGAGAGAGAGGTGATTGTAAGGGAAGTCTGGTTGAGAAGACGGGAATGGGTGGTATCCAGGATAAAAGAAGAGAGATTGGCCTCACCAAAGAACTACTTTACTATGAGAGACTGGAATACAGGAGGACTCAATCAGGCATTATATTAAGTGACTATGAGATGTAAGGATGGGGAGAAGAGGGAGTTCATGGAGAATGACTTTTATTTTCTCATTAATGTATGAGGTGAGGTCCTCAGCTAAAAGGATGGGGGGTAGAAAGTTGTTTGAAAGAGGTTTGGAATAGTGATTATGGGGAACAGTATAAGAGAATTACGGGTGAATAAAAAAGACTGATTTGCTGTAGTGAAAATCTGGTTGAGATTGGATAATATCAATCTGTAGTAGGCACAGTGTCAAACTTCCTCTAGCTCTTTTCAGCAATATGTGAATAGGAATGGAGGAGGCAGATTGGAGTAATTCTGGGTTGGAGTTTGGCAAGGCAGTGGTGATATGACAAGGAAGTAATAACTTTCTAGAGTAGAGGATAGTGTGTGTTGAACTGGTTACTTAAAGGGTCAAAATTGAGAAAGGAGGAAATTGAAGTCGGAATAGGGGAGATGGCTTGGGAATATTAAGAAGTAGAGGAAATTGGAGGTCATGGTGAGAATGAAGGATGGGTTTAATAGTGAAACATAGAAAGAGCTGGAAGGGTAGGAGGCTATGATCAGACAAAGGACATTGTTTTTTTAGAAAGTCACTGGGGTATAGCAGATTGATTAGTGGACTTGGATTGAGAAAGCCCTGAATTTGAATCTTGCTTCAGAAATTAGTTGGCCTACTATGGACAAGTCACTAAATTCTCTAAGCCTCAGTTTTATCATCTGTAAAATAAGGGGATTGGAATATAAGGTTCTTACAACTCTAACTCTATGTTTCTATGATCCAAGTGTATGATCATGGAAGTGGAATATGTGGCAAGATCAAGGAAGGTGAAGTGACCACTAAGGTCATTGGGCAAAAAAATATGATAATCAAACTCTTGGAAAATGATAAGCAGGACTTAAATTTAGGTCTCTTGATTTCAAGTCCAACGTTCTTTCTACCACATCATGCTGCCTCAACTGTAAGATACTAGATGAGATCTCATTTTGCACCCTTTATGAAATAAATTTAATAAGAAAGGTTGATCAATGTTTATTTGATTTTTCCCTTAGAATTACAGAGACCTTGGGCTGGAAGGATCTGTAACAGATTTTTAGTCCAGGCTTCTTCCTCTAACTAGGATCATATTTAACCCAACTCAGAAAAAAATGCTTTGCTTATTTTTAAATTACCCTAGGGATGAAGAATTCATAAAATCCTTGGATAGCCCATTGACTCATATTTTTCCTTCTTTTAGAAGCCTTCCCTATTCCCTTTGCTTATGAAAATGTCAAGGTGGAAAGAATGCTAGATTTGGAGCCAGAGGGATCTGGGTCCAAATCTCAGCTCTACTACTTAGGTGCTATGTGACCTGAGCAAGTCTCTTAAAATTTTCAGGCTTCAGATTACTCATCTTTAAAATGAAAGTGTTGTTAAAAACATACAACTACAGTTCCTTCCAGCTCTATCATCCTATTTGTTCTTTATTACCCACTAAGCTCTCTCCTCTCTCTAAAATCATCTCTGGTTATTCAGGCTCACAATGCCCTCCCTCTCCTCTGACATACCAGAGCCTTTAAAAGCCATTTCATATAATTTAACACCTTATTATGTACTGTCTTATATTGTTCTCCATTTTATATGAATTCATTTTGTTTTCTCATCTGATTGTAAGGAGCTTGAGGACACACAGCACAGCTGCTTACTAATAGACTCATTCAATCAACAAGCACCTACTAAGGGTTAGTCATTGTGATGTGTGCCAAAGTGAATCAGTCTTCTACCTCAGTGAACTCACATTCAATTGGAGAAAACAACACACCTCTGTCCCATTGTGTTGTATCCTCTTGGCACAATGCCAAGCACATTATTTGCTTTCTGCCAATACTTACTGACTGGTTCTCACACAGATTTGGCAGAAATGTTTCCTTCTGGCTAACTCAAACTTCTTCTATAACAACTAATCGATCCATCAATTGAATCTGATAGTATCTGCAGTATTCCACACCCATAATCCTTCACCTCTCCAATTAAGGGGGGGTAGTATATTTTAAGAAAAGAGAACCTTCTTTTATTTCATGCAGCTACTTTTTATGAAACAAAACACCATGAAATGAGCTTATTTGAAAACAGCCTTGGTTATCATAATTAAATAATGTTTAGTTTCTTTTTTGTTTATTTTCTTTCTATTAATGTTGTAGTCATTGGGCATACTGCTTTTTTGGTTTGGCTTACTTTGTTTTGCATCAGTTTACATGTATCTTTCAATGCCTCTCTGTATTCTTTGTATTCATAATTTCTTGTAGCACAATAACATTTTAGTAATGGGGAAGCTGATCAGAGGATGCCTGATCAATAGAGTTCCACTCCCCTTCCCAAATAAAAGACAATGAGGTCTCACCCCTTCCAAACTTCGAGCGGTTTAATTTCCAGTTAGTACAGAACATGAAACCTTGAGTGGCTCATTCCCTCAACAGCTTATTTTTAGATTAGAAAGGACATGAAAATGGAAACAATGCATCTGCAGCTTATAAGGAAAGTATTTAAACAAAAAAGTACTTAAATTTCTTTGCTCCTTAGGATGAATACATTCATCAATTAATTATGAAGGAATTATAAGTTAGCTAGTCATGGACTAGATGAAAGATATGCCAAACTCTTGGTGGCTTTTAAAAATTAAAAAGTAAGTTAACCAGTTTTGCAGTCAGTTGAGAACAGTCATTCTTGACAATAGGGTGAGCAAGTCATTCCTGTTAGTAGAGAAGAGAGTCAGCAATGGGATAACAACCCATTTCTTGAGAGTAAATCTCTGTTTTTTCTCTTAGGCCATTTCCAAGGTATACTGGGGGGACAGGAGATTTCTTTCTTCTTCCTCCTCCATCCATTAGCTGTAGTGTCATAGAGGTGTAGCCTACCCAATAGTGAACACACCCTGGAAGAGACTAGAACCAGAGAGTCTAGTTGTGGAGTTGGTTCAAGATATGGAGAGGAATAAGACAAGAAAGACCAGTCTAGCAACATTCCCAGCAGAATCCAGTGGGAGCAGAGTGTGGATCACAGGAGAAGAGAAAGGACATTGGAGTCCTGCAGTGCCAGAGGTGGCAATAATCTTGGAGATATACGCATACATACATATACATCTATATATGTGTATATATGTGTGTGTGTGTGTGTGTATACACACACACACACACACACACACACACACGCCTCTTTAATAGTGCACTCATATGTGTATGTCTATTCTTCCCATTTAGGCTGTGTACATTTTAAGGAAATGGGTCCCAGTTTGGGGGGGGGATAAATTGTAGCTCTTATTATGCAATTTCAATTTGTGACTTGCTTAATCTCTTCTGGATGACTAATGATGGGGATTGTAATATATAGTTTTAGTTGCACATTAAACCAGAGGTAGTTTTCCTAGGGAAAAAACCTGAAAGTGTGAATTAGGAGGACAGCACAGAGGGATTGTTATATTGCACTACATTCATGTACCAATTCTCCAATCTATGAGCATCTGTGTTATTTCCATTTTGTTGCTACTATAAATATTTTGCTGTATACGTAGCTGTCATTCTTTATTTGACCTCTGTAGCCTATATTCCTAGAAGGAGAATCTCATCAAAGGTCGTTTTCCTATCATAATTCCAAATTGCTTTCCAAAAGAGTTGAGCAAATTCTTAAAGATCCACCAACAGTGTATTAATATACTTGTCCACCCACAACTCCTCCAGTGTTGACTTCCCATATTTTGTAATCTTTGGCAATTTGCCTGACTTCAGGTGAAAACACACTTACTATGCCATTTACATGGTGATGAAATCAGCAGAATCTTGAAGGATTCACTTCTCAGATCACACTAACTTGTCAATAGAGAATGTTTAATCCACTTCACCTGGAGTTAGGTAGCAAACTAATTATTCTGTTATAGCTCTGGGAAATAGTCACAACCTGTTACTTAAGAGTAAACTTTGAAGTTTTTTTTATCCTTTTCTCAGGCTCAGCTGTTTCTAACTTTGTTTATTTTGTATTATTTTTCTTTCTTTCTCTCTGTGAAAAGAAAGGTCTACAAAGAGCAGAATACCTCAGGCTTTTACTTCTTTTGCTCCATGCAGCTGCTTTGTAGGAAACAAAACAGTATGAAATGAGCTGGGGAAATGCCAATACATTAACTTCCCTCTTGTAAAGGGCTACCCCCAGCAGAAGGTTTACCTAAGTTCCTAAACCACAACATCTGACTGACAAAAAATGGCATGATATCATATGTGGTCCACTGTAGCCCCAAAAACAGAAACATCTCATCTCTTGCTTGCCAAGAGGGCAATGGGTTTCACTGATGCTTCCCAACTGGAATGGATGCTAGTTTTTCTACAGAACTGATACTAGTTCACAATCGCAGCTGATCTGGTTATTTTGATTTTCCTCCCATTCTTCCTATTTTCATGAGAACCATTCTAAAGCTAGCAATCTTAACCTTCCTTGTGACATGGACCCCTTATGCAGTCTGGTGAAACCTATGGAGAGCCTCTTCTCAGAGTTATGTTTTTAAAAGCATCAAATAAAATACACAGAATTACAAAGGAAACCAATTATATTGAATCACTGTTACTAAAAAACTAAAATAAGATTCACAGACCTTAGGTTGAGAAACCTTGCATAAAGCATCTCCACTGAAAGTCCAATTATTTTTTCTGGTTTGGATGATTTCTGGTAAATGATGTGATTATTTTCATTACAGACTAGGAAGCATTTAGGAACAAAGTAGTCTATTGCATAAGCACAGCCCTCATGATATAATGGAAAGAGCAATAGTTTTGGGTTCAAAGAACTGGCATCCTTTGTATCTCATTCTGAGATAGATTTTTTTTTTTATGAGAGACCCAGGCTCTCAAACAATGGCTTTGATTGATTTGAGGTGTACAGATCCTGTTCAGGCTCAGTTCGGAATGTTAATTTAATCAGAAAGTATTTGTACCAGCAAAAGTCCAGTGCCAAATGGGGTGATTTTGACTGTACCATTATATATACAAAATGGAAGCAAGATGGTTTTGGAAGGAAGGGCATTAACAATCATGTGGATCAAGAAATGAGCCATGTAGAAAGTAGTGCCTGAGCTAAGTCTTGAAAGAAACGAGTGATTCCAAGATCTAGAGGTAAGGAAAGAGTTTATTCCAGGCATGAAAGACAGCTTATATGAAGGTAGTAAGATAGAAGATGATGCTGTACATGTGAGGAATAGAAAATGGGTCAGTATGGATAGATTGCAGCGTTAGTGGAGGTAAGGAATGTACAAGAATACTATAAAGGTAGATCATGGCCATTGTGTGAAGAGCTTTAAATGTCAAATGGAATTTTTATTTGACCTAGGTGGTACAGTGGATAGAGCATCAGGTGTGGAGGCAGGAAGACTCATTTTCCTGAGTTCAGATCTGGCCTCAGAAACTTAGTAGCTGTATGATCCTGGGCAAGTCACTTAACCCTATTTTGCCTCAGTTTCTTCACCTGTAAAGTGAGCTGGGCAAGGAAATGGAAAACCACTCCAGTATCTTTGCCAAGAAAATCCTAAATGGGGTCACAAAGATTTTGACATGACTGAATAATAAAAATACAAAGTCACTTGAGTTCATTGAGTATGGGAGTGGCATGGGCAGACCTGAGCTTAAAGAAAACTACTTTTGTTGCATGGAGGATAATTGTAGTGGGGCAAGGAGGAAGATAGAACCAATTAGAAAGCCATTTCAATAGTCTAGGTGAGAGGTAATTAGGATAGAGACTGAGAATGGAGAGAAGGGAATTTATGCAAGGCTGTGAAAGTAGATGACCAGATTTGACAGCTGATTGGATATGTGACTTGAAGGAGAATAACTCCAGTGTGCCACGTAGCTGCCTCTATAGCACTATGTGATTTATAAAAGTGCCTTCCTCACAACAAGGCTGGTACTACAACACTGGAATTCAAATCCAGCCTCAAACACTTACTAGATATGTGACCTTGGCCAAGTCACTTACCATCCGTATACCTTGGTATCCTCATCTGTAAAACGGGGATAGCCCCTACCTCCCGGGCTTGCTGTGAGGATCAAATGTTTGCAAAGTGCTTTGGAAACTTTAATGTATTACATAAATGCTAGTTATTATTATAGAAATGTGCTATTGATATATTCCCTTGTAAAAATAGTATTATGATGAACAAGTTGTGGCATATAAATGTAATGGAATACTATTGTGCTATAAGAAACAATGAATAGGCAGACTTCAGAAAAACCTGGAAAGACTTAAATGAACTGATGCTGAGTGAAGTGAGCAGAACCAGGAGAACATTGTACGCAGTAACAGCCACAATATGTGATGATTAACTTTGATAGACTTATCTCTTCTTAGCAATGCAAGGATCCAAGGCAACTCCAAAGGAGTCATGATGGAAAATGCTGTCCATAGCCAGAAAAAGAACTATGGAGTCTGAGTGCAGATTGAAGCATATTATTTGCACTCACCCTCTCTTTTCTTTTTTGCTTGTTTCTTCTTTCTTGTGGTTTCTCCCATTGGTCCTAATTCTTCTTTACAGTATGACCAATGTGAAAATAGATTCAATATGAATGTATATGTAGAGCCTATATCAAATTACATGCTCTCTTGGGGTGGGGAGGGGAGAGATGGGGAGAAAATTTGGAACTCAAAATCTTATGGAAGTGAATGTTGGAAACCAAAAATAAATAAATACCTTTTGTAAAAATAAAAAAATAGCATTACTAATTCAATATTTGAATTCTGAAGGGGCTTCTTGAGTCACAAAGATGTGCTGCTGATCCATATTATCTAGTTCATTTTCTTTCCTGATTCAACTCCTATATAATCCTTCAAATCTTTGCCTACCTACTAGATGCCTATCCAGACTGCTTTAGATTCACTCATTCAGCTCTCATGTGAACTCATCCAGTTAATTTCTGAGTTGAACTCCAGGACACCTTTAAACTCTAAGATCACTTGATTCCATGAAGTCTCATCTGCACACTCTATCTCCCCAACCCTTATTAGGTAATTAATCACATATGCCTTTCTAGACAAATGCCATTTGGTGGTGGTGCATGGTTGTGAGTTATGGAATACCACAAACTTTAAAGAACTGAAGGTGAAGCTCACAGAAAGGGCAATGGAGAGACATATGGCTATGCCACATTACAAATGGAGAACTATGCAGAGGCAATGCCAAAGATTTCCTAAAAGAAATGTATGACAAGAAAAGAAAGATCAGCCAGTCATATAGCTAAGGACAATGAATAATAGTCTACATTCTACACCGATGTTCATTCAAAATCAAGACATCTAGTAAATGGCCCTAGTATGTTGGAAGGACCTCTTAAGATAGGTTGGAGGGAAGATGTGGATAAGAGGTGCACATGACCTGCAGGTTACGATCTGTGTTGTTGGAGCATATTGAAAGCAGGGCCTGTGTCTATTTAGACTTTGTACTTCTTATATTGCCCTGCACAACCTCTGGTTGCCCAATCTAATACAACCCAACCCAACAAGCATTTAGGAAGCACACACCTTGTATAAAGCTAGGAAATGAGAATATAAAGACAAAATTTAAAAAAAAGAACAATTCTTGTCCTCAAGGGGCTTCTATTCACAAACATATGCTTTCAAGAATGATTTCACTGACCAATCAATTTTCCATGGCATGTTTGTAAACCTGGCCATCTTGGGCTGTAGGCTAAACTGGAAAGGAACAGAACTGACTGTCCCACATCCATTTAAAGTCATGACCTTGGATATTTGTGACCTTCTACTCTTCTCGCTTCCCTGAAGTAAATCATCCAAAGACTTAAGAATTAGCTGGCTTTTTAGATAGATAGGAAGATGAAGCACTTATTCAGCATGGGCTATGTGCCAGGATCTGTGCTAAGTCCTAGAGACACAAACACAAGCAAGACAGTCCCTATGTCAAGGAGCTTACATGTTAATGGGAGAAGACAATATTTGAAGGAGTTGGAAAATCAAGGCTGTAGTGTAGCATACATTATAGTACAGTTTGGATCTGATAGCTTGGAAGTGAGGTAGAGGCCTTATTTATTGTAAAATGGCATCTAATGATTTTTGCCATAGCCTTTAAAAAATAAAACAAATTACATACAGATTTTAAAAAAAAACCTTTTAATAAACTCAGTAGCATCCTGGATGGAGCCCCAGGCCTAGAGTCAGGAAGACCTGAGTTCCAATGGGACTAGTGTCACTTAACCTCTGCTTGCCTCAGCTTCCTTCTCTGTAAAATGGGGATAATGATAGCACTCACCTCCCAAGATTGTGGTGAAGAACAAAAGAAGTAACAATTGCAAAGCACCTAGCACAGTGTTCAGCACATAATAAGCTCTGTATAAATGATAGCTATTATTATTATTAATTATTATTATTTATTAATTGTTTCCTCTGCATCCCTTTTCATTCTCTGTATTTAGGCCTGGCACCCAGAGCACTTAGTGCTATAATAATAACACAAGCTAGCATTTACACAGCACTTTAAGGAGTACAAAACATTTTACATGTGTAGACAACAGGGCTTACTGGATAGAGGACTGGTCTTAGAGTTAGAGAGATCTAGAGGAAGGTCTCCTGTAATCTGAGTACACTAGAGGGTTTTTGAGAAGTCATGGACAAAGTACAAAAGATGAGAAGGTATATTGGTAGAATCTATAAAATGGTGGAAGTTTTTGACATTCCTAGGACTCTTGTTACATTATTAAGTTAAATATCTCTTAAAATATTAGCAAGCACGTATTTATACTACTTTAAGGAAAATGAAATGACAGAAAAAGTACTTATTAAATACTAACCATTTTACTAAATGCTCAGCATACAAATAGAAAGCACAAGGCAACCCCTTCACTCCATGAGTTCACACTCGAATTGGAAGAGATATGAGAAAGTTCATTTACAAGGTGGATGGAAAGGTCCATAAGTCATAAGAATGGGAGAAGACAATATTTAAAAGAGTTGGAAAATTAAGGTTGTAGTGTAGTATGCATTATAGTATGGTTTGGATCTGATAGCTTGGCAGTGAGGTAGAGAGGCCTTATTTATTATAAAATAACATCTAATGATTTTTGCCATCACCTTTAAAAAATAAAACCAGAGCATTTTTGAAAAGTCATGGATAAAGTACAAAAGATGAGAAGGTATGTTGGTAGAATCTATAATTGCGGAAGTTTTTGATATGCCTAGGACTTTTGCTACATAATTAAGTTAAATATCTCTTAACAGCTGTTAAAATATTAGTAAGCACATATTTACAGTACTTTAAGGAAAATTAAATGACAGAAAAAGTACTTATTAAATACTAACCATTTTACTAAATGCTCAGGATACAAATAGAAAATGCAAGGCAACCCCTTCCCTCAAATGAGTTCACACTTGCATTGGAGGAGATATGAGAAAGTTCATTTACAAGGTGGATGGAAATGTGCATAAGTCATAAGAATGCAGTGGTGAGATAAATGGCAAGGCCCAAAGGTCCTTAGGGTACATTATTAGGTCCAATGGCAATTACTGGAGATCTGGAGAGGATAACACTGGGAAAGATGATCAGATCTGAGGGACCTCCATCCCACTGGAAGAACAGAAGCTGATGAATCACCAGCTTAATCTGAATGGTGTGAACAGTCATGTTTTTCCCATTAGGGTGTCCCAAAAGATATAGGAGAACTAGGATTGGGGAGAGACCTATACTGTGGGGAGAAAAGTCCTGACAGGCCTTTCTACCTCCTGGCTGCACAAATAGGACCTGGGCAGTCCAGGATTTTAGGAGAGGCAAAAGGAAGCCAGGGTGGTGGTGATGGTGTTCTTCTACTAGCATTTAACCACCTTCAGGCTGTTCAAGCATTTAACAGCATACTACGAAATAATCTGAGCCTCTCCCTCTAAAAATTAATTGAATTCCTAATATGTAGAAGGCACTAGAGAGCACACAAGGGCACATAATACACAAGTCTCTCAATCAGGACTGCTCCGAGGAAGGCAAACTGCAAACTTTGACATGTCATATAAACATGAATTATGCTTACTAGTTATTACTATACAATGGTCTGGAAAACTGTATAGTTCCTTTGGAGAGGGGGTGAGACTCTGAAGGATGAAGGATCGTTTCTCTGTGTGATTGACTGTCTTTTCTTTATAGAGAGTCTTAATCTTTCCTTAGAGACTTATACAGACCTCCATTATATCTACATATTTATCTGTCTATCTATCTATCTATCTATCTATCTATCTATCTATCTATCTATCTATCTGTCTGTCTGTGTATCTACACATGTATACATGTGTATATATACATGTCCACAATAGGGACGGAGTTATACATGTATACATGTACATGTGTCATAGGTATATGTACACACAAATATACATACATATTTAAATAAACATACATATACATCTGTATATGTACATATGTCACAATAGAGTCCTTGATAGTTAAATACTATATATAGCATTTAGTATAAATATATGTACATATGTGTGTGTATACATGGTTGTCATGTCTGACTCTTTGTGACCCCATTTAGGGTTTCTTGGCTGAGACACTAGCATAGTCTGCCATGTTCTTCTCTTGCTCATTTTACAGATGAGGAAACTGAGGCAAACGGGGTCCAGTGACTTGCCTGGAGTTACACAGCTCATAAGTGTCTGAGGCCAGATTTGAACTCAGTAAGATGAGTCTTCCTGACTCCAGGCCCGGTGCTCTGTGCACTGTGGCACCACCTAGCGGCCTCATATGTATATATACATGTATGTGTGTGGGTATATAACATACATATACATATGTATATAGACATTGGTGTATATACAACAATACATATGTATATGCATGTACACCTACATCTATACACATGTGATCGCTCTCTGTACACACACACACACACACATACACACATACATATATACACATATACATACCATCTCTGTTGTAGGAGGCTTTACAACATAGTACTGAGTTTGGAGCCAGTAAGACCTGTGTTTAGGTTTTACCTCTGACCCTTATAACCTCTAGGACCCTGGGCAAATTAAACAGTCGTAATGCACCTCAGGCCATTCCCTAGGACTCGGCTCCTAAGCCACAGACAGATAGTGATCTACAGCATTGGCAGAGGGGATTCCCCTCCTGAGAGTTCTCCATCCTGCCAAGCTTGTAGATACACTATAGAGATCATTACACAGTAAAATATGAGTTTCCTGAAGACAAAGATTTGTCATTTGTGTGACACTGGTCCTCCCACAATACCTCATACAAGACATTCTATTTCCCATCCCTGTGTCTTTGTACTGACTATGTATGTGCTATCCCAGGAACATTCTACCTCCTGACCTCTCCCACTAAGAAGCTCTAGTTTCACTCAAGACTTAGTTCATCTTTCCACCAGCAGCTTTTCCTGATCCCTGCAACTGCTGGTGGCCTCTTCCATCACTCTATGTACATGTGTCTCCTGATAGAAGGCAAAATCCTTGAGGGCAGTGCTGGTTTAACTTTTGTCTTTATATTATCAGTGTATAACACATTGTCAGGAATGTAGTAGGTAAATGCTTGTTGATTTGATTTGTGTCTCCAGTACCTCAAACACAGAAGGCAATCAATAAAGGTTTGTTAAATTGCACTGAATGACAATTGTTAATAATACTAAAAGCTTTATTTTAAAGAATCAGAAAATTCCAAAATACTTAATATTTGAAGCAAAAAAAATACATCCCACCCATAAACTTTTGAAAACAGACATTTTAGACTCAATCATTTGCTCATAAAAGAAGCCCATGTGTAACTATACTTGGAAACCCTAAAAAAAACCCCTTTCAGATGAGCAGTTCTCTTTAATGCAAGTTTTATAGCTAATCACCCATAAAGAGAACAGGCTTATCTCTTCCAAGCTCATAGTATTTTGGTGGCTGGGGAAAACCACGCTCTTTAACGCAGAGGCAAACAACTCTTCTAATCATTAAGGCTATGTTTTCAGGGCTTCCAACAAGACTTGTGTCAGTATCAGCCACCTGCTGCTCCCAGAATTCCCTCTGCAGAAACAGCAGGAAAGTTTAAAGGGCTACAACTAGATGTGAACAAAGGGACTGGAAACCTAATCACACCACTTCCAAGAACTGGCTGCCAGGCTTTCCAAAATCTCCTCCCAGCCACATTGAAAACCCTGCTTATTAGTCTAAGCTATTCTGCAGTAATGAAGTGTGTGTACTGGAGATATTGATATTACTCAAAAGTTGCCACCTGCTGATGCATTCTGTATCCTCTGAGCCCCATACTGCAGCCCCCCCTGCAATTTTCCCCTTTAATTTTTAAAGGTTTTGAATTTTTTTTAACCAAGTTCATAGTCCTTGGTGACTATAAACAACCATTATACATAAATGCAGACAACATGACTTTTCCTGCCTGCCTTCAAATATCCTTGGACAGCTCCTACATTGAACTATCTCTAGGCAATTCTAGAAATGGAACGAGTGGCACACAACATCACAAACAGGGGAGGTCACATGGAGAATGGGGATTTGGAAATATGGTGGCAATGAAGGCAGATTCAAGACTATATAGCCCATGTAAAAATAAAGTGGAAGGTAACATTTCAGAGTCACTCATGCTCAGGAAAAAAAAAATTATTTTTTAAGCGAGTTTAGGCCAAAGACTTTTGAAATGAGTCATTGGTGGGATATGAAAGAGCTTTAAATACCGCCTTCTTCTGAAAATGAAAAATGCAGATGGACTAAATATTTGACAGGTCAAGTTTTAAAAAGGGTATTTATTGAATTCCCACAGTATGGATCAGGCCCTTGGGAGCATATACTAAGAAGTAATGTAGTCACTGTCCTCAAGAGTATTACTACCTAATAGGGGGAGAAAAAAATAATTCATACACAGAGAAGTAGGGGTAAGTACAGTAGTATGCTCCAGGAATACAAATCTAACACTTTGCATAATTTTCTTTTCCTTCTGACTTCTCTGTGGCTGCTTATGAGTGGGAAGGACAAGATGTGTGTGTGGGGGGGGCCAGGCTTTATTACCTTCCTTTTGATTATGTTTGACATCAGCAGTAAGAAAATTTCCACACATAAAAGACAGAAAGAGGATAGCTATGATATTGTGATTTTTTCATGGTATATAGATTATTGTTTAAAGTATATATTAATAAAACATAATACCCACATATCTTTATGTCTTAATCCCTTTATGGTCTTCCTTCTTCCTTTTTTATATTAAAGTGTTTCATTGATGCTATTTTCTTGTTCTCATCCCTTCCTACCTTCCTTCCTTCCTTCCTTCCTTCCCTTTTTTCTTCCTCATTTTACTTTGTAAAAATAGCATTTTTATTATCTCAAGGAATAATTATTCTATTTGCTGTTTCTTTTTCTTTTTCTTTTTTTTTTTTAGGGATTCTTCTACTTGGATAAGACTTCCTACCTTCTGTTCCAAGCTATTTATTCTCCTTCTAATTTTTCCAGCAGACCCCATATTTTACTTATAATTTCCCTTTTTATCTCTTGGCTTATTTCTTCCAGCCCCTTAAGTCCTCAGAGCCAAGACATTCCTCCCCTCCCCTTCCCGGGTCTCTCATTACACTTCTGGTAGTTATTTTCTTCTCCTGGATTTGTCTTTTAGTCTTCTCTAAACCTATAGAATTTCTTCATTGTGTTTAGTGCCTTTCTCTTTTTATTAATATCTGCACCTTCTGTTAATGCATTTGGATTTTATGCGAGGGCTGGGCTCTGCTCCCTTCCATATTTTTGGAAGGAGGAGGCAGATTCTATTTGGTCCTGATCCCTTTGTTGTCTGGATGTTGCTGTAGTTCTGAATAGGGTAGCCTGGACTTTTGTTTTGTTGCTGTTCAGTAGTGTTTGACTCTTCATGACCCCATTTGGGGTTTTCTTGGTGAAGATACTGGAGTGGTTTGCCATTTCCTTCTCCAGATCATTTTGCAGATGAGGAAACTGAGGCAAATAGGGTTAAGTGACATGCCCAGGGTCATACAGGCTAGTCAGTGATTGAGGCCACATTTGAACTCAGGAGGCCTATTCACTGAGTGGGCGTTTTGGCCCTCTATTAGAATCTGTACTCACAACACCAGCAGGCTTATGGCTCCCCTGGAGCATCCATACTCAGAATGTTACAAGGTTTGTACCTCACCCCCAACCGACTGGTTTCTTCCTCCTCTGGTAATATCCCAAATCTCAGCACCCATAGGTTTCTAGGCTGTCTTCTTGTCCAATCTTGGACTGGATAGAGGGGCTTACTCCTGTTTTTCTTTGACCTTAATCATATTTGAATTGGTGCACATTTTTTATCTTTTCTGAGCTTCTTTAAATTCTTGAATCCTTTGCTTTTCAACTGAGTTTGATACATTGCCCTAGTGCTTAGCACAGCACCTAAAACATGGTATAGATTTAATAAAAGTTTACTGGTGATATTGATGATGAATTTAAGTTGAAAATGTGTATATTTGTCTTTAGCATATCAATCTTAAATGGTATGTTTTTAAAGCAAAGTCTGACTTACTGATGCTCAAGGAGTTAATGAGGTAGCTGTTTGTGCCAATTTCTGCTATATAATCCAATCTCTACCTTGGTGAAAGCAGGGTGAAGGGAATAGGGGAATATTATGATTCTGGAGAGTTAGGAATGGGGTTACAATACTGAGAATGATGCTCAAGGTTTTGGGCAAATTTCAACCTTTCTAGGCCTCAGTTTCCTCCTCTGTAAAACGAGGAATATGGATTATATGATCTATAAATTTTATAGTGTCTCCCACTCCAAAATTACTTTTTTTTACTCTGTATATATTTTTATGTATTCATATGTAAAGATATAGGCTCCCTCATTAAAATTCAAGCATCTCGAGGGTAGGGAGTATTTCAAGAGTGCTTCATAAATATTTATTTGATGTAGCATAGTAGAAAGGGCCGTGATCTTAGAGTCATTGGACCTATGCTTGAAACCTCGTTCTACCTTCTACTACTTATGTGACTTTGAATAGCCCACTGCATTTCTCTGGGGTTGTTTCTTTATCTATAAAATGAGAGGATTTTACTAGATGACTTTTAAGGTCCCTTCCAGCTTTTGATCAGATCTCGTAAGAATATGGATTGGCTAGAAAAGGGAAGAATCATAGTAAGAATGGCTAACACATTCTTGTGGCACGTAGCCGGAGAAAATATAATCTATAGCTGTCTTTTAGTACAGCTGCAGAGCACCTGAAAGAAATTCAGCAGTTAGAGCACCTGCAAAGCCAATTGGACCCCCCCCCCCCACTCTCCTCAGTCTTTTCTCTTGGGAGTTAGTTGATTGACATATGGGTCCTGAAAGGAGAGTCAGCTGTATGTTATCACTGGCAGACCACAATAGTACTACTCCATTGAGTCTGGGAAAAATCAATGCACTCCTGTCTTCCCCTTGTCAGCTCTCTTTCCCTCTAAAATGACACAGATTAAGAGTTCCCTTTGCATCATCCTTTGATGTGTTTTTAAGTTTTACCCTTAGGATCACTTCTCTGCTCACTTTCTAGCTCTCTTTTGTTTTCCAAATTTCTATCCAGCTGATTAAAAATTCCAGTTAGAGTGAGATAGCTTTTCAAAATGGAATACTCAAAACTAAGCAAAGAAAAGCAATGAACTTGCTGGAGTTTAGCACCTTTGATTAATCTTTAAATAACATTTCACTTTAATTTCCAATTCTGCCTTTAAGACACATGCTTGTGTTCAAGCCATGAACTCATTATCTTATCATTTTGAAAGGCAACTATCTCCCAAAGAATAAAAAAGATGCCTGATGAACATCTGCATCCAAGAAGAAGACTAGGTGAATCTTATGCTGGTTTTTTTTTGTTGTTGTTGTTTTGTTTTGTTTTGTTTTAAAGGATCACTGTCTACTGGGCCATCTTAGCCAGAATCAGTGGCACAAATATTATTTTAGCACAGGGTAAAATAATATTCTATGGCACTAACATTAATTTATCTTTGTTATTTATCCTAATGATTTTTATGCTTTTATTGGTGTGCTACATTCTCCCCAAATGTGGTTTATAATTTAATTTTCACCGTCATACACAGAGAAATCACTGGAGGCATGGTAATGATGAAGGCACAGCTATACTAATACTGCCAAAAGGATGCAAAGATGATTTATGTGACTTTCTTCTCGTATTTGCAGTTCATTAAGTCACTGTCTTCTTGTAATGACCAAGTGAAAATTAAAGTACTTTAGAGAAGAACTTTAGGTTCAGCATCATTAGAGGAAGAGAAATGGGTTCTTTGATGAACTTGACTGCAGAAATCTATAGAGCACAACTTAATCAGACTCCACATTGATCCCTGATGCTAGGAGGCAGGTTTAAGATTGAGCAAATCATTTTAATGCATATTTTTCCCTTATAAAGGAGCATATGATCCATGAGAATGATTTATATATAATTCGAGGCTTTAACTTCATAAAGTGAAATTGTATGGAGACCTTTTTGGAGTCTCATCATCAATACAGGGACAATAGAATTCTTTACTAGACTGGCTTTTTCATCTTTAGATCATTTAACTGCTGTTTGCCTCAGTTTCCCCAGTTGTAAATTAGGGATAATAATAGCACCTACCTCAGAGGGTTTTTATGAGGATTAAATGGGATAATATTTGTAAAAAGCTCTTAGCACATAGTAGGTGCTATATAATTGCTTATTTGCTCCCCTCCCCTTCTTCCTGCACTGCCTCCCATTTGCCTGAAAGGATCATGTCTGTGCCAGGGTTGAGAGGGCATGGAAATACCCCACGGGTACCATTTCAGATTATACATGAGCACTACTTATAGAAAGTAGCAGTATCCATATCCATACCCCAAATGCTTAGAGCATTCTTAATGGGAGGAAACCTTATGGGATTGTTTTGAGGATCAAATGAGATATTTATAAAATGCTTAGCACAGCTCCCAGTATGCAGTGGGTGCCTAATAAATGCTTTCTCCCTCCCTTCTACCTCTTCTCCCTTCCCTTATTCTGCAGGGTATACAGAAGTCTAATAGCATTGCTGTCTTGCCACTGGACTCTGATGACTTTGGAGGAGAGATTGAGGCTGTACATCTCTGCCTCACTGAAATCCAATTCATATGCAAGTTATTAATGAATGAAGGATGAACAACAATCTGTGTGGAGTAGTAACTGCTTCTGGAGATGCAGTCTGCCAGTTCAATTTGGGCAATACTGCTCTTTCTTCTCCTTCTCTTCCTCCTCCTCCTCCTCTTTAATGTTTTTATTTTATTTATTTTTGTTTTTGGAACAGACCTGTGATTTCACATACTCCATAACTTTAAGGCTTAGAAAACCTCCTAATGCATAAGAAATGAAGTGATTTGTGCAAGGCCATACAGCTAGCATGAGGCAGATTCTCCTAGTACCTCCTCAAAGGTAAGGCTTGAATATAGGTCTTTCCTCTTGAATAGCTTGCTCCCTCTATTCACTATACCACACTGCATCTCAATGTTATAATAAATATAATATGATATGATATTTAATAATATAATAGGATATGCTCTGTCAATATTACATGTATTTAACAATGGCCGAACTTTGTTAATGTTTCTTCTGAAATGCTGGTACCTAAAACTTAATTTTATTTAGGAAAAATTACACTCATATTAACATAATTTTATTCTCTTCTTTCCTTCCCCTTTGAAGTTTTTCTATTTTATTTCTTCCTACACACTCTTAAAATAATTGCTTATATAAAGTCACTTATCTCTGGAGGTATTTAGTCTGAAGAATAGAAAACATGGGGGTGGGTATAATGGTTTCTATTTCTATATATTATGTGATGCTTTTATTATTCTGTCTATATTATTTTATAAGCAATACATTTTCTATCAGTATTAATGTGTCTATCTTAGATCATTTACTCTCAGAGAAGAGTACTATTTGTCCCTACTATTCTATCCTCACTATGAGGAGGACAACTTCTCCATAGAGACCAAGTACTTAAATTTGTGAGGCCTCAGTGTACTCTTTTGTTAAATGCTGTTGAGTTATTTCAGTCATGTCTGACTCTCCATGATCCTATTTGGGGATTTCTTGGCAAATATACTGGGGTGACTTGCCATTTCCTTCTCTAGCTCACTTTGCAGATAAGGAAACTAAGGCAAACAGGGTTGAATGACTTGCTGAAGATCACATAACTAGTGTCACATTTGAATTCCTGACTCCAGAGTTGACATTCTGTCCACTGTGCCACGTATCTGCCCAACATTTGTTAAATAGAGGATTGGAATTGATGATCTCTAATGTGCTTTCCATTTCTACATCAGTCTCATGTTTCTATGTTTCCAGTTAGGTATATAGCCAGACTCAGCATCAAACTTCATGAGAGTTTGATTCTGAATGATAATAACCAACTGTTTATCTTTTAGGCTATTTGTATAAGCTATGGCCGGGGTAGGGGGAAAAGCAAAATAGAACTAATGGGGCTTCGTAGAGACTCTCTATCTGACAAATACTCATCCTCTAAGGTTCTAGTCACATAGATGGGACCCACAGAGATAGAACTACACAATTTATGCAAAAGTATTAAGTGTACAGAGTTCAACATCATGTGCCATGAGAGAAAACCTAAGCCTTGGACTAGGTCATGGAATTCTAGAATTAGAAGCAATGTCAGAGGATCTTAGAAGTAGCGCTCAAAGGATTTTAGGGGTAACCTGGTACAACTTTGTCAAATAAAAACAAGGCCCACAGTGATTAAGTGTCCTTCAGGCATGCTTTGGACTAGATGATTTTTGACTTAAACTAGATAACCCATCCAACTCTGAGATTTGGTAATTGGGCTATTTTGCATGCTATTTCTACTCTTTCTCTGTTGGTCAGCATCCTAATGAATAATGTCATTATTAAAGCCAGAAACATTTCTCCCAAGAGCTAACATCCCTTTGTAAATTGAATGAGATGATTTAAGGGCCAATGCTTTGAGAAAACTTAAAAGCATCCTATAAGTGCAAAGAATTATGATTATCGTAAAGAAGCCAGCATTGTTATTTTCAGAGACACAGATGGCCAGATTGAGACAACTCAGGATGATAAAAACGCTGCCAATGTCAGCAGAAAAACAAAGAAATCTGGTCTTCTGGTTGCCAGACTTATGCAATAATAAAATTGCATCCTCGTTAGCTATATCTTTATAACACATACACAAGAAAACACCATGTACTTGAGCAAGGAAGAAAAAAAGTTTGTCCTTTTTATTAATTATCAATATTTAGTAAATCTATTCAACTTATTTTCACACTCTCCTCCACATGAATAGCAGGTTGGAAAAGGATCAAGTAGGGAAGAGGAGAGAAAACATAGAGAAGAGTATAGTATAAATTTAATTTAGTTCCATTCAATTCTACAGGAACTGTGTTGACCCTGGGGATAAAAGGACAAAATGGAAACGATACAAATCATCAAAGAATTTATATTGGAAAGAGGACACTATTTACATAGATAAGTAAATATGCTATATATGACTATTATGTATTTGTATAGTAAATATTAAATATTTATAAATATACATAATATCACATAAAATGGATTTGCACCAGTTGTTAACCACCTAGCGAAAAAAAGTCTCTGGTAAAAGAGAGCATGGTTTTAGAAAGCAGTGCTGTGCGGCAGAAAGAACGATAAACTTAAACAACTTGGGTTCGAATTCCTAGCTCCATCAATTATGAGGTGAGTGACTGTGACCAGCTCACTTAACTCCCTGATTCTCTATTTCTTCACCTGTAAAATGGGAATAACCACTGTAGCACCTACTTCAGGAAGCTATCACAAAGTTTGAATAAGGTAATATATTCAATATTATTTGCATATTTTAAATTATGATATAAATATAAATTACCATAATTACTAGTATGGCCTTGGGAACGTCACTTAAACTGGCTGGGTTTTAGTTTCCTTATCAATAGAATTAGCATTGGACTAGATAACTTCTAAATTTATAACTCTGTGAATTAAGGAAACTGCCTAACATTTCTGACATCTTCTTCTTCATTTCCATTGTCTTCATTCTAGCATAGCTCCTCATTCCCAGCCCTCTAGATAAATGGTGTCAAATTCTAATAGAAACAGTGACCCCTAAACCATATATAAGGGTCCCTATGGGGTCCACATTGACTTAGTTTTATAACATAATATTGTCTACGTTTTATTGAATTTTTATTTAGATCGTTAAATATTTCTCAATTAGATTTTAACCTGGTTTTGGCTAACCTGAGGAGCGTTGTGGGTCACTCTGATCCAGATGATAGCAGTAACTTCAAAATAGTTCTCCTAGCCTCTATTTCTTCCCCCTATTTCCCCACCTTTCCATAACTCCAATGTGTTCTTCTTACTACCACCAGAAGAATCCTTCTTAGGCAAAAATTTGTGAGGTCAGTCTTATGCTCCGAGATGTTCAGGGGCTTCCAATTGCTTCTCTAGTAAGATTTAAACTGCTCACCCCAAGTTTGTTTCCTATATCTGGTACGCCTCCTGAAAGGTTCCCTCTTCATTTGCTAAATTTCTAGCTGTCCTTTCAAGTACAATTCACATAACATGTCTGCCATGAAATCTTCCCTGACCTTCTCCGATCAATAATGATGTTCCACCTCACACCCACTATAGCTTTTTATTTAGCAAATCGCTAATGCATTTATCACGTAATATTGTACATTATAGTTTTTTGTGTGTTTATTTCTTATTGCTACTGGGATGCGATCTCCAAGAGGGAAATGATAATGTGTTTTAGAAATTTCGTATCTTTCCGGTCACCTGGCACAGTGTTCTTCATCCAGTGGGCTCTTAACAAATGTTTGTTTAAGACACGAATAAATTCAAGAGCGCAACAATACCTCTCAACTAGACAAAGAGCAATAATAATCCAGATCATAGTTGTACAAGGCTGTGAAATTTATAAGCACTAACCTAGCAACAAGGTAGGTAGAACAATGACCACTATCTCCATTTTACAGATGAAAAAACAGAGCCTTGGAGAGGTTAAATGACCTGCCCACAGTCACACACCTAGAAAGTGTCAGTCTCAATGCAGAGTGAAGCAGACTATTTTCTGTTTCGTTTTGTTTTCTTTCTCATGGTTACTCCCATTCGTTATAATTGTTCTATGCAGGTTGTGTTTGTTCTTCGTTTCTGAAGAGGACCATGACGTCAGGGAAATGATGACATGACTTGCAGTTGACTTTGATTTGAGTGAGAGAGGGCTGTGCAGAGTCAGCAGCCTCACTTTCTCCTCCAGAGCCATCTGGATCCAGTGACCTGATATTCATCAGGTTGACTGGAGATGATTCAGGATGCAATGGGAGACCCTAGCCCTTTTAGGCTCAGGCCTTTTCAGGTGCTTACTTAGAGTGAGGTAACACCTATTCAGTGAATAGGCCTCTTTAAGAAGTGAGTTAAGGGATGGCCCCTTTAATTAGAAAAAAAAAGAAATTAAAAAAATCAAGCTGGGAGGGGAAGACCCTGGTTGCTGTTCCAAAGAGAAACAGTTATCATAGACATTTACTCTAAGCCAGGAGGGCCCAAAATACAGCCATTAAGTGGAGCTTGGGCATAGTGAGGTAATGAACATTCAGTAAAAGGGCCACCTGAGTTCAAATGTGGCCTCAGTCACTTACTAGCTGTATGACCCTGGGCATGTCACTTAACCCGGTTTGCCTCAGTTTCCTTATCTATACAACACTACTAATGTGAAAATATGTTTAATAGGAATGTATATGTAGAGCTTATATCAGACTGTAGGCTGTCTTGGGGAGGGAGTAGGGAGAGAGGTGGAGAAAATTTAAAACTTGTGGAAGTGAATGTTGAAAACTAAAAATAAATAAATTAACCAATTAAAAAAAAAGAAAGCATCAGAGGTGAAATTCAAACTTTATTCTCCCTGTCTCCAAGTCTTCTAGACCACCATCCCTGCCTCTTAGTCATTCTGCCTGAATTCTGTTCTAATCTCATTTCTTTCTGCAGTCCATTTCTAGGATCCATAATAACACGGATGTTTTTTTCCAACACCAGGAAGCTTATGATGGGAAGTGCACTTTCAAAATGAGTCCTGTATTTGCATTCAAGCTGTTGCGGGAATTTAGCTATTTGTATTATAGTCTCAGAAATCTTGAGAAATGTATGAGGAGGAGGCTGGTGTGCTAACTCAATTATAGAGGATGACACTGTTTAATTGCTTTGAGGAGCTGAATTACATCCTTTGGACTGCTCAAAGAGCAGTTATTAGTCAAAGTGAAAGAACCTTGTTTCTTATTTTCTATGAGGACTGATGATTATTTTTTTTGATGTATTACTAAAATACCCACAGAAATTCAATGAGACACTCAGAAATAAAGTGATTAAAAAACACTTAAACAGGAAGACTTTCCATATATACTCATTGTAGTTGTCAGTAGATAAAAATATGAATTGTTCCCTCCTCCCCTCAAACGTAGCACATATTTCTAACCAAGACAGCCACCCTCAACTGGAAGTAAGGAGATGTGGATTTCAGTTCTGGTTCTGCTCTTCACCTTGTAACCTATTGGGCATGTCCTCTGTGCTATTTTCACACAAAGATGCCTAGTAGATTATTTTTTTACATAAAATCTCAAAATCAGAAAATTATAGAATCTGAGAGTTGGAAGATATCCAATTCTCTCATTGGTCCAGCTAGGGACTGAAATCCATGATATTGGCCTTATTTACAGCATCACCTCAAAATGGAAATATAAAGAACAATTTGTTTGCAATGCTCTGGTTAAAAGTGATGGATTTGGATTCAGGAACACCTGGATGGTTTCAAATATCACCTCGTTTTACTTAAGGCACCTACGTAGCACAATAGATAGAGAGTGGGTCTGGCATTCAGGAAATCTGAGTTCAAAACTAGCTTCAGATACTTACCAGCTGCGTGATCTTGGCTGAGTCACTTAACCTTTGCCTCCATTTTCTCATCTATAAAATGGAGATAATCATAGCATCTTTCTCTCATGGTTGTGGTGAGGAGCTCAGCACAGTGCCTGGTATAAGTAGATGAACAATAAATGTGTATTCTCTTAACTTTCTTACAAGGTGTGTGTTCCAAGGCAAGTCAATTAACCTATCTGAGCCTCAATTTCATCATTTTAAAATGGCACAAGGTTTTTTGTGAGAATCAAATGAGATTGCTTATAAAGTTCTTTGCAAAAAATTAAGCTCTATGTATGGTAGCCATTTTTTTTCTGTGTCTATTTTCTTTAGCAGATGGCAAGCTCATAGTGGGCAGGAACTGTGTTGTATTTATCTCATATTCTCCACAGCATCTAACAGAGGCCCCTGACTTTAGAAAGTGCTCAACAAATAACTGTTGAATAGGTGAATGTGTTGTTATTAATATCAAAACTATCAGGACACCTTAATTAATGAATCTTCTCAGAAGAAAGTTTCTCCATCATGATATTATTTATATATATATATACACATGTGTATGTACATGTACATAACATACATACATACATACATATATACACCCCACACACACACACAGACATAAGAACCTCCTGACAAGACATCCTGAAATTTGTCATATACTTCAGAAGCAAGGTTTCATCCAAGCCAAACTAACCATGAATGTTCACCACAGCTCTGGCTAGAGTTGTTAACTTGAAGTCAGGAAGACATGGGTTCAGATCTTGCCCCAAGTTACTTAACATCTCTTGGCCTCAAGTTTTTCATCTGTAAAATGAAGAAATAATGGCCTCTAAGATCCTTTCCAACTCTAAACCTCTGATCTTATTATCCTATGCAAGAAGGCCAAGTTCTCTCCACGGAGAGTTGAAGGTCAACCTGTGCATGGCAAATTTGCAAGGCTGGAGGTATTGTGAGTCATCTCGTTCTTCTTCCTTTCTCCCAGCATGGTGCAGTGGAAGGTACACTGAACCTCAAGTCAAAAGACCCATGTGTATGACATACTTCCTGTGTGACTCAGGGAAAGTGCCTTGACCTCTGTGGGTCTCAGTTTACTCATCAATAAAATGAGAAATAGGATTAGATATGCATTAAGGCCCTTTCTAATTATAAATTTATGATCCATTGATCTCTCTCTATGGTAAACCATTTTATCGTAAGGGGCCTAGTACCATCCTGCTCCCTAGCACCCTTCCCATAATCAATTTTGAGATATTTTTTTCTTTTGTACCTCTTTTTACATTTGGCCAAGTCTGCCTTTAAAAGAGTTCTTTTCTTTAGTGAATTTTTGTGCCTTTTTTATCATTGGGTCAATTCTGTTTTTTAAGGTATTATTTTCTTCAGTATTTTTATATATCTCTTACTAAGCTGTTAATTCTCTTTTCATAATTTTCTTGCATCACTCTCATTTCTTTTCCTAAAATTTCTTTTACTACTCTTATCTCTTTCTTTAACTCTTCTAGGAATTCTTGCTGGCCTTGAAGCCAATTAGTATCTTTCTTTGAGGCTTCTTTTGTAGCTGTTTCCTCATTGTCATCTTCTTCTAAGTTTATGTCTTGGTCTTTACTGCCACTGTAGTAGCTTTTTATGGTGAAGTTGTTTTTTATTGTTTGCTCCTATTTTTCACTTTGAACTGTTAAAGTTGGGTTGTGTTCATTTAAGGGGTGGGAAAGCACTGTGCCAAGCTTCAGGCTTTCTCATGCTGTTGTTTTCAGAACTAGTTCTGGGGGTCTGTAAGTTTTTGAAGCATTCAAGGTGGTGTTTTCCTGGGAGAGGTACGGTCACCGTTCTCCTGGTCTGCATTCTGCTCTTTACCCAGGAAGAACCTCTGCTCCCCTGCAGCTTCAAGTACTAACATTCCTCTTGGGCCTGGAACTGTGACCAGGTCTCTTGCTCTCCTGTTGCTGCAAGTGCTAGAACTCATCTTGGACCTGTAACTGTGAACTGGGCCCCTGCTCCCTTGTGACCAGTCACAAATGTGCCTCTCCACCCTAGAACTTTGACCTAGAATTATTTATGGGCAGTAGAGTTGCCAGTTAATTTCAGCTGCACCCAGTGCCAGCAAAGGGTCCTCTGCATACTCTCTCTAACCAGTTATCTAGCTCCCTTACCATCTCTGGGCTGAGAATTCCCAAAGCTGCTGCTGCTTGTAGCCATGTCCAGAGCTCACTACTAGTGTTCCTGCCCCTCTTTGGGATTGTGCCCACCCCCATATTACAGACCTCTACTGTGGAACTCCTAAGTTATCTTCGGCTGGATAAATATCTCCTTTTGACTTTTTGTTCATTTAGCTGCTCCAAAATTTGATTTGAGGCCTTGGGAGAGTTCCTCTGGGTCTTGGTTTATACTCTTATCATCTTGGCTCTTCCCCAAAAAGGTCATCCCTCTTCTCATAATCATAAAGGAAATAAGCTGACATCAATTTTTACTCCTGTTTATTAACTGTATTTTTAAAATCAATTTGTTAGTTCATACTTTGGTGTTAATGAGTTTTGATCAATATGTTAGCAGTCAGTTATTTTTCATTGTGGGATGAGATGAATTTCAGAAATATTCCCCTCATCAAACTCCATTATCCAGTGACACTGGCTTTCTTTCTGTTCTGTGCACATGATACTCCATCCCCCAATTCTATGCCATCTCACTGGTTTATCTCTTAAGGCTAGAAAGTCTTTCTTCCTTACCTCCAGATACTAGCTTCTCTGGCTCAAAGTATCAACTCAAATCCCACCTACTTCAAAATGCCTTTCCCAGGGTTTGCCCATCTCCCAATGCTAATGCCTTTACACTTACTTCCTATTTGTATTCTATTTTGCATGTACACAGTGGTTTGCATGTTATTCTCCCATTATAATGCGATCTCCTAGAAGGTAGGAACCCTTTTTTACTTTTTTTTGTATCCTTAGCATTTGTCATGTTTTAGTCATTTGTGTCTGATTCTTTGAGACCCTATTTGGGGTTTCCTAGATGAAAATACTGGAATGGTTTGCCATTTCCTTCTCCAGTTCATTTTACAGTTGAGAAAACTGAGGCAAACAGGCTTACATGACTAGTCCAGGGTTACATAGCTAGTGATGAATGTCTGAGGCCAGATTTGAACTCATGAAGATGAGTTTTCCTGACTCTAGGCCCAGCACTCTATCCATTGTGTCACCTAACTGCCCATTTATCACATAGTAAACACTTAATAAATATTTGTTAATGGTGACAACAGTCAGCTAGGTGGCACAGCGGATAGCATGCTGGGCCTGGAGTCAGAAAGACTCATCTTTGTGAATTCAAATTGGCCTCAGACCCTGGGCAAGTCACTTAACCCTGTTTACCTCAGTTTATTCATCTGTAAAATGAAATGGAGAAGGGAATGGCAAAGCATTCTAGTATCTTTGTCAAGAAAACCCCTCATGGGGTCACAAAGAGTCAAACAAGACTGAAAATGACTGAACAACAAAAATCATTGGTTGCTGTTTGGTCATTTCATTCATGTCCAACCATTCATGACCCCATTTGGGGTTTTCTTGGCAAAGATACTGGAGTGGTTTGCCGTTTCCTTCTCCTGGTCTTTAGTGCTGTGTTGGGCACTGAGGATACAAATAAAAGCTACAACATAAACCTGATTTCAAAGAACTTATGAATTAATAAGAAGAGAAGAGTAAGTACGCAAACAGCTATGAAACTAGGAGCAGTGAAAAAAGTACAAAGAAGAGATCTAAAAATGTGATGACAATTAAGCAATCCACAAACATTTTTATATATCTGCTATGTGCCAGACACTAGGTAAAGACCAAAATGTTTTAGAATTGGAGAACAACAACAATGGTGTTGTTACTCTTACACAATGACTTGGAATTCCAATGACACATACTTTTAAAAAGGTATCATTATAATTAAATATTCAGATTCTTCCTAAAATTTCTAAACAAATATAACACAAAAGTCAGAATATGTAAAGTACACACTCACAATTTGGAGTTAGTAAAATTGTAAGAACAAGTATTCTTAAAAACTATTTTGACAATATAGAAGGAAAATCCTTCATAGAAAATCAATTTCTTTGCTTCTGAGTGACTGAGTATAGTGTATGAGAACCATTCCCTTCTTGATTCATTCTTCTGAATGTAGAAGGATGAGTTAACAAGGGAATTGCATTCAGTCTCTCTTACAAGATTTCTCGGTCCCTTGTGATGGATGAGCTGGATTTTGACAGACTAGTGGATGTGGAGAAGTGTGTGTGAACCATTATCACCAACAAAATAAAGCCCAATCTGCTTTAGCACAAATCTGCTCTTCAGTGACTCTCTCTGAAGATCCTGGCATTTGATTATACTTCTTTGAGAAGCAGAAAGGCATTCTGCTTTCACACTTACACCAGCTATAAAAGAATACTCAAAGTATGTGTGTTGAGCACAGCAAACTGTTGTTTAATTTCTAGCTTGGATTTCCTGGATTACTCCTACGTTACTGAGTTTTGTCACATTTTTCACTTATTCTATTTCCACCTTCTGGATATTTGGCTTGACTTACAATTCTTCTCTTGTATTTTTCTAACTTCCTTGGCATGTTGATTGTACTCTCTCTAATGTTCAGTTTGACTGTTGGTCTAGACTCTGACAACCATATTTTGATTTTCTTCTTTAGGTTCAAAATTTCAGTATTTCTCCCTCTTTCACACAACCCTCCCCAACTCTATTTAATGAAACCTTCATCTACCTTCTGTGGTTAAACTGGTCCTGGCCAACTTTCGCTGATTTTAAATAACATTGTCTATCCTATTCTATCTGAGCAAGGCTAGGCTATATGGACACATATATATCTATAAAGATGGATATAGTCACATGTGTGTATATATATGTGTGTGTACACACATGTGTGCATGTATATATGACATGGTCAATTGTGTCCAACTCTTTGTGTGTGTATATACACATATACACACATATACATGCATACATGTACACACACACATATACATATATGTATGTATGTGTGTATATGTGTGTGTATATATATATGTATATGAATGATATGTTGTGGTTCAATCGTGTCCAACTCTTCATGACCCCATCTGGAGTTTTCTTGGCAAAGATTATAGTAGTGGTTTGCCATTTCCTTCTCTGGTTCTTTTACAGGTGAGGGAACTTAGGCAAACAGGGTTAAGTGACTTGCTCAGGGTCATCCAGCTAGTAAGTGTCTGAGGCCAGATTTAAACTCAGGAAGATATCTTCCTGATACCAAACCCAGTGCTCTCTCTACTGCTCCACCTAGCTGACTTCGATATATGATGTATACACACATATATACCATATTGTATATATATAAAATACATACATATAAACCACATATATACTTCCCATCCCACATGTACACATTTATATACACGCACATATTATTTGTATGTACATACTTCATACACATATGTATATATGTACAAATGTAAATATGTATATACAAGTGCATATACATATGTATACCACACAGGTATAAATATGTGTGTACACATAATATTTAGTATGATATTTGATTTTTGTTAATATTGAATTATATTTTTACACAGTGCTTCCCCTTCTCTTTTTGATGTCTTGGGATATATCCCTATGTCTCCTTTATTATTTCTTATTGCTGATTAATATGGTTTCTGGCAATAAAATACAAGGAGGAAATGTGCTCATTCATTAAGTAATTCAATAAACATTGCTTACCTACTGTATGCTAAGCAATGGTAGTGGAGGTGGGAGGGAGGGGAAGAAATAGAGATGGGTAAAAAGGCATCCTTTCCCTCCAGGACCTTGTTTTGGGAAAGGCATGTTTGTGCTACAGCAAATGTTTACTCAGGAGCTGGGGGGATTGCCTTGGTTTTCATATTAATGGCTCTTAATACATGGGGTCCTTCATAAAGAATAGCTAAGTTGAAAATAACTTTATAATGCAAGAGGAGGGAGTTACAGAAACATAAAACATTTAAACATGACACCAATATAACTGAGTACCTTCCCTGACAGAGAAATCACTCACTACCCAGATCTATCTATCTTAGGAAAGTAACAATTACAAAATTCTGCTGTGTTCACTTGTTGCTAATACAAAAAATAAAAAATTCCTGGAAAAGATCTGGCATTTCATGACAGTGATGAAACACATATAGACACACAGAGAGACACATAATTGTATCTACATTTTTTTTTTCATTCAGGTTAAATTGCTTTTGCCTTCAAGAAAATTTATATGTCAATAGGAAAATAAATAATAAAATTGTAAGCATTTGACTTAGGGAGGCATGACAGTTCATAGAATCATATATCCTCAGGGTCCAGCTTCAGCAAATTTCCTGAATTTTGCAGAATGGGCCTTCTGTTAGGATCACAGAAATAAGAACATACTTTAAGGCTTATTTGGTCTGGTCCTCTGTCTCTAGCCAGGTCTATATCCAAACTGTCCAAGAGAGGCGTGTTTGTTTTCTCTTTTTAAAGATCCTCAAGGACAGAGTTCACACTATTTCCAGATCATCTGAAATGAAAAAAAATGACTTCTACTGCTCAGAATACTGTTATTTGGAAGGAAACAAGAACTGGACTTATGATTTCATTAGGATAAAGACCTCCCTGGGGAGGAAACTCCTTCTTCTTTATAGTCTTAGGGAGGTGCCTAGAGACCTACAACACTGAGAATTTAAGTGACTTGCCCATTGTTACAAAGCCAGTGCCTGTCAGAGGTCGGCCTTAAACTCAGATCTTCTTGGCTTCAAGCATGGTTCTTTATTCACTATACCAATGGTATCAAACTCAGATAGAAATGGATCCCTGATGGTGCATTACAAATTAACATTACCTATGTTCTACTGTATTTGTATTTGTTTTGTTAAATATCCTCCAATTACATTTTAATCTGAGTTGTTGTTTTTGGATACCTCTGTTTTCTATCACACTGCCTTCTTAGTCAGAGAGTGTGTTCTTAAATCTCTACATAGCCTGTCACCCTACGGGTTTATTTTAAAAGTCTCCTTCTGCTTCCTAAAGCATCTCCCTGCTTCTGGTCTATTATGCACTCAACTTGCTACCTTCTTAAACCATAACTCTGACCATGTCGTTGCCCTGCTAAAAACTGTCAATGGTTCACAACAGCCTATCAAGTAAAAACCAAACTTCCCAACCCAGCATTCAACAGTATCCATAATATGACTCCAGGATGGTTGTCGGTCTTACCTAGGCAGCTAGATAGCCTAGTGACTATAGCATTGATCTTGGTATCAGGAGGATATGAGTTCAAATCCAGCAACCACTTGCTATTCTTATTTATGTCTGCTCTCCTTGACTAAAATGTAAACTCCTTGATGTTATTGGCTGTCCGGTGGCACTGGTACCTCTATGGTATGCCTTCTCTAGACACCAGTGAATGAAAGCAAGCTATACATGTCTAAAACATGTAAATAATGCTGGACTGGATAAGACTGTGCAGCCTTTAATTTCACTACTGAGCTACTTCTTAACCTGGACTGTTGCAGACACCTATGTTGTAGACACCAACCACAATGGTGGCAATCACTGAACCATGGATTTGTCCCTTCATTAACTCAGCTGGCTTTCACCAAACATTATATTACTACAAAATATTGGCATGTCCCCATGTATCACCAAATCCCTCCATGCCAGTGCCCTTCCTACATTTTTGTTGGTCAGTTGTTCAGTCATATCCAAATCTACATAGCCCCATGGACTTGTCCATGGGGCTCTCTTGGGAAAGATACTTAAGTGGTTTGCCATTTCCTTCTCCAGTGTGTCCCCATTTTACAGATGAGGAACTGAGGCAAACAGGGTTTAAGTGACTTCCCAGGGTCACACAGCTAGTAAGTATCTGAGGCTGGATTTCAGCTAGGATCTTCTGACTCCAGGCTCTGCTCTCTACCCACTGTGCCGCTTAGTCTTTCTGAACTGTTTCAGGAGTGTGGAGGTCCTGGGTTCCTACACGTCAGCATCCTTAAGTACCCCATGGTGAAAAAAGAGTTAGTTATCCCCTATGTCCACTGTTATTCACAGAAAAAAGCAGGAGTTGCTTAGAGGAAAGTTTCTTTCTATGGTCACACCTATATTTCCTTTTGCCTCCCAGGTCAGTCTCCTAATATCTGAGAATACATGAGATGACTTCACCTATATTTGTGTAACTCCCATGGTGCCATGCACATACATAGTGGATGCTCAATAAATACCTATTTTAATGAATTTCAAAGTACGTCTAATGATTGTTTCCAACCACAAACCCCACCAGTTGTGAACAATGATATACACTGCTTCTAAGATACTTGATTATAATCACTTCTCACCCCATTGCTCCTAGATAAAAAGATAATATTTACATCTTTGTTGAAAGAGGTTGGGGGTGAGTATATGAAAGAAGAAAAAAACATGGAGGCATAGAGAAATTTTATTGGTCCACAGTGCCGAGACAAGAAAGGGCAAGGATGTGCCTGGAGATATGTTGGTGATAGAGATGGTAGCACTATTCTCCTGGAATCAGTCAATGACAAAGATCCATTTGTTCCTTTGATGCTTCATCCCTGTGTAATCATGGGGTCATAGATCTAAAGCCAGGATTCTTAGAAACAATTTAGTTCAAATATATCATTTTGCAGATAAGGAAACTGAGGCCAGGTGGGTTCAGTGACTTATCCACGGTCATTCAGATAGCATATCAGAGACAGAATTTGCACTCAGGTTCTCTGATTCCAGAGCTGGTGCTCAGGCACCAGAACCAGTTCCTGGTTATTTCTCTTCTGCTTCTTTATCCCCTTGCTCACTACTGACCATTTCTGGATCTAAGATCTGGCTCAATTCAAACTCCCTTTTATCAGAATAAAGGTTTTCTTCCTTTGCAGCTGTGTTAACTTCTCAAAATTCCTCTTTCTAGTCCTTGCACATATTCTGATTCTAATAGGTTCCCTATTGCCTCTAAGAAAAAATAACATTAACATTATAGATTCTTCTCTTAAGCATTTAAAGTCCTTCACAATATGGCTTCAATTTATCTTTCCCCGAATTATTTTCTACTATTTGCATACACACACTGCACATTCCAGTCAACCTGGCCTATTTATTGTTCCCCATACTCAACATCTAACCCCCCACCTCTGTACCTTTGTACAAGGCAAGGACTGACATGCTCGCTGCCATGCTCTGCTTCCTCACTCCTGCCTCAGAGAATCCTCAAGTCCCTTCCAGGCGCCCCTTAGGTGTCATATCTCACATGAGGCCATTGGTGATCTCTCCATTTGATAGGCTAGCACTTTCCTCCCAAATTATTTGTAATATCTATAGCTATATACATATACACATATGTACGTATGTATGTATATATGTCTGTATTCTATACTTTTCACAATGTATGTATGTATACATATACACACATACATTCATATATTTATACACACACATATATGTATGTATGTATATATATATATATATATATATATATATATATATATATATATATATATATATATATATATATATATATATAGTTTTCCTCTCCCTCCCTGCCATCCACCTTGTCCCCAGTGTTAACTCCTTAAAGGCAGGTTTGGTTTTCATTTTTCTCTTAGTGCCTGTCATGTGGTAAGCACTTAGTAAATATTTGCTGAGTTAAAGTGAAGAAACCTCTTTCGCAGGAAGAAGGAAGGAAGGAAGAAAAGGAAGAAAGGAAGTGACAAAGGGAGGGAGGGAAGGAGAGAGGGAGGAAGGGAGGAAGGAAGGGAGGGAAGCAGGAAGCAGGAAGGAGGGAAACAACATTTATTAAGTGCCTACTTTGTGCCAGGTAATGTACCAAATGCTTTACAAGTATCTCGTTTGATGCTCACAACAACCCTTGGAAGTAGTTTCTCATTATTATGCACATTTTACAGTAGAAGAAACTGAAGCAGGCAGAGGTTAAATGACTTGCCCAAGGTCACTGTTTTTGAACTCAGTTCTGTCTAACTTCAGGCTCAGTGCTCTATTCACTGTGCCCCCAGCTGCTCCAGGAATCACAGAATTCTCTTAATTTTTTCCCCTCATCTTTGAACGAGATGGATGATAAAAGAACAAAAAAAAAATAACCACCACGCTTTCTTCCTATCTGAAGTTATTTATTATCTTCATAACCTTTAGAATTAAAGAATAAATAGTCTGTAGCCTTCTGTTTCTTATATGGGAAGAAAATAAGGGCTTGGATATGGGCTCGGAGACCAAGATTTCCCCTGGTAGACAAATAAAAAGGACAGCTAGCATTTCTACAGAGCTTTAACGCTTGCAAACCATTTTGCAAATATCTCTTTTGATCCTTACAACAACATTGGGATGGAGGTGCTATTATTATACCCATTTTACATATGGAAAAACTGAGGCTGACAGAGGTTAAGCGACTTGCACAGTCGTACAACTAGCAAGTGTCTGAGGTCAGATTTGAATTCAAGTCCTCCTAACTCCAAGTCCGGGGCTTTATCCACTGTACCACCCAACTGCCTTCAATAGGTTGGTCTTTGCTTCTGCCTTACGGTTACCGTGTCTGCCCAGTTAGCTTTGCATAGGAGAGAAAGAGCAAGGGAAGGAATGCCTGAAAAGGCAGGTTTCTTCTAACAAATAACTGGAGAGTCAGAGAAAGAAGAGCAGGGCGATCAGGAGAAGGAAGGTTGAGAAGAAAGAAGATGAAGATGAAGTAAGGAGAGAAAAAGGAAATGAAGGAGGAAAATGAGATGAAAGGGAGAAAGAAGTAGAGAAGAAGGTGATAGAATAAGCAAAACCATGGTATAAAAATACAATATGATACGATACAAGATAAGATGTGATACAATGTAATATGATGTATGGTGTGATATATGATGTAATTTGACTGATATCACACAGTAATATATAATATAATACAGTAGAATATTGAGATCACTTCTAATGTAATCATAATACTTTGTAGATAACATATCTATTTAATTGAACTGTGTCAAAGTTAAAACATCTAGTCCTCAGAGTGATGGGCTGGATTCAAAAGGTCTGGGTTTGAATTCTTGCTGTCTTTGCTCTGCCTTTTCCTATCCTGTAACCTTTCTGAGACTCAGTTTCCCCTCAAGAAAGGGTTGGATGACAAGGCCTCTAAGTCCTCTCCAGCACTAAATCTATAGCCCTGTCATCTCAGGAGTCTTTTTTCTAGATTCACACTTTCCTCCTGCTATCCCCTTCCTCCCTCCTGATTCGTGTCTGGAATCTTCTCTGTGCTCAGCACAGTGCCTGGTGCATAATAGGCACTTAATAAATGTTTATTGACTGGCTGACTGATTAGGAACTCCTTCCTTGGCTAACTAATCCCTGGCAGCTCTCTTGCTTTCATGTCATGGACATGACATCAATCCGACTTGACTCAGTGAGGCTTCTCTTCTAACAATAAAACCCCCAGCCTGGTCCTCTTTCATTCCTGCCCCAGCAGGTGGGTTGTCCTGTTTGGCACACAAGGCCTCCATTTTGGAAATATTGGCTCCTGGCCCTAGTTTGAAAGATTTCTGTGCTGCTCTGGGTATGCATGTGTGTGGGGAGGAGGTGATAGGTGGGAGAGATAAGACCCCAGCTATTTCCCAGCCCAAAAAGGAGTAACTAGAGAGCTGAAGCTTGGCTTGGCACCAAAGTCAAGGAACAGCCTCCCTGCAGTATCTTCATTGAACCTTCTTCATCCTCTTGTTGTGGCTCAGAAACCATAATAAGACTTGAGAGCTAGTACCCCATTGGCTGTGTCCTTCCCTCATTGTCCCTGCTTTTCCTCTGTGCCTTTGGTGTACTCTTAAGCCTTGAGCCATCCCTTATGGGGGTTAAAATACACCAAATAAAGCCATCTTGCTCTTAGCATCACTGGCTGGACCAATTCTTTCGAGAAAGCCTCCTAAATCCCTGAAGCAGCTGCAATGGACCAGAACAGCTGTAAAATGCATAGCCTGCCAACAATCGGATCTTTCATCCAATCTTTAAACACTTCTAGATGTCAGCAAACTTCCTGTTTTCTGTCTGTTCCATGATTTTGATAAAATATCATGGCAAGCATCATTTCCAGCCCCAGGTCTGGCAAGTGAATATTAGAACCTCAATTAAGTATAGAGGGAACCTCATATGCACAACAGGGGCAAAATTTTCCTATTTCTTTGTACATATGTTAAATAAATACATAAAAAATAGCTAGCATTTATGTAAAGTGTAAAGGTCTGCCAGAAGTTGGAAGGATGGGTTTGATTTGCCTTTACACCATGAAATGGGTAAAAAATTATTATTTTAATTAGAGCAGTGTTCCACTACATTTTTTTTAAATAAAAAAGGCTAAATGGATTTTCATGCCACATTTCTGAATGCCATTAATTAGAAAATCTTATAATTGGCCATGACAGGCAAATGACTTGGCTATACAATACTATGAAATATCTTCTGTAGTTATATAATAAACTTGGGATAACTCTCAGAGGCCTTATATGTTAGGTAATCTGTTTTCAGTCAACCAAAGATTTACTTTAAGTGGATACCGCTAAGGAAGGAGAAAAAAAAAGATTCTGAGTCTTAAATCAGCTTTCCTGCATTAAATCTTCCTGTTTAATCCTTGGCTCCAAGTAATTTTATAAATAGATAAAACTCTTAACCTACCCAGGAATAATATAATCAGATGAATACCAACAAAATCCTTTTTCTGCTGGCAAAAACTGTTAAGGAAGATCTTTTTCTCTTTCTTGGGTACCCACTGTGTTGTTATTTGTCTAAAGCTTGGATCATCCCATGGAGAGTTCATGAATAGAGTCAATTCTCAATTATCTGGACTAATGGAGGGGAGTGGGGAGTAGCAGTGTGTCTATTTCAAGAAAGAGGATAATACAAAAAATCATTTATATCTGGCATCTGCGTACATTATATATAATTTCCTGATGGTAGAGTTACCTTCCTAATTATGCTTGACTTCAGCTAATATTAAATTGAGTTTGTGTTTCCTGAGCTCATTCTAATTGCTAGATGGCAGATGCTGGGGAGGAAGTCAATGTGAGAATAAAAAAAATGCTATGGATGATCCAAAAGCAAGAGGAAGCTAAAATGATCTAGTTAGAAGGTTTAGAATTCCTTGTTCTTTTTTTCTCCCCTCCAACTTAATAGTATTTTATTTTTTCCAAATTACATGTAAAGATAGTTTTCAATATTCACTTTTATAAGATTTTGAGTTCTGACTTTTCCTCCCTCCCTCCCTTTCTTCTCTCCTTCCCAAGATAGCATGCAATCTGATATAGGTTATACATGTATAGTCATATTAATCATATTGCCACATTAGCCATGTTGCGAAAGAATCAGAACAAAAGGGAAAAAAAAACACAAGAAAGAAAAAACAAAAAAGTGCAAGTGGTATGCTCTGATCTGCATTCAGGTGCCATAGCTCTCTAATGAATCTTTTGGAATTGTCTTTGAGCATTGTATTGCTGAGATGACCTTGGTCTATCATAGTTGATCATCACATGATATTGCTCTTACTGTGTGTAATGTTCTGGTTCTGCTCACTGCACTCAGCATCAATTCATGTAAGTCTTTCCAGGTTTTTCTGAAATCTGCCTGCTCATCATTCCTTATAGGACAATAATATTCCATTACAATAATGTACCACAAGTTATTTAGCCATTCCTCAATTGATGGGTATCCCCTCAATTTCAAATTCTTTGACATAACAAAAAGGGCTGCTATAAATATTCTTGTACATGTGGGTCCTTTTTCCCTTTTTATGATCTATTTGGGATACAGAGCTAGTAGTGGTATTGCTGGGTCAAAGGGTATACACAATTTTATAGCTCCAAATTGCTCTCCAGAATGGTTGGATCAATTCACAATTCCACTAACAGTGTTCTAATTTTCCCATATCTCCAACATTTATCATTTCCCTTTTCTGTCATAGTAACCAGTCTGATAGGTGTGATGTGGTACCTCAGAGTTGTTTTGATTTGCATTTCTCTAATTAATAGTGATTTAAAGCATTTTTTTTCATATGACTATGGATAGCTTTAATTTCGTCATCTGAAAAGTGCCTGTTCATATCCTTTGGCAACTTATCAATGTGGAATGACTTGTGTTCTTATAAGTTTGACTCAGTTCTCTATAGAATTCCTTGTTCTTAAATGATGGTATATGAATGTAACAAAATACTATTGTTATTTGCAAGAAATGATGACTAGGAGGATTTCAGGGAAACATGCTAAGACTTTTATGAGCTGATGCAGAGAGAAATAAACAGAGCTGGGAGAATAATACACACAAGGATAATATACATGCAACCTTAAGACAGAAAGACAGATGAACTCAGATTTAATGCAATACTGATTCCAGAAGACAAAGGCAGCTGAGTGGCTCAGTAGATAAAACACTGGCACTGGAGTCAAGGAGAGCTGAGTCCAAATTCAGCCTCAGACATTTCCTAGCTGTGTGACGCTGAGCAAGTCACTTAGCCTCTGTCTGTCTCAGTTTCTTCATCTGTAAAATGTGGGTAGCCTCCCAGGGTTTCTGTGAGGATCAAATGAAATAATATTTGTAAAGCACTTTGCTAATGTTAAGGCACTATGTAAATGCTAGCTGTTATTATTATTAGAGATGATGAAGCATGTGGGGTGGAGGACCTGCAGAAACTCAATATTTCTCACATAGAAAGATGTGGTTACTGTATTGGTTATTGTGTCTTGACTTTTTTTTTTTAAATTATGAGAGGCTTCAGGGGATAGGGCAGGGAGAAGGGTACACTGGGAAATTATCGCGATGTAAAACATGATGAAGACTTTGATGAAACTTTAGAAAAAAGAATCTTTGTTCTTCTTGGCAATGAGCTGTGGGTGGTTCCCCCAGATTTCTAGACCTTTACTTCCATTTTCTAAGTGGAGCTAAATACAGGCAAAGGAAATAATTTGGCAGAGGAGGTGGCCAAGGGCTATCCACACATGGAAAGGCACTGGCCTGGAAGAAGGGAGACCTAGGGTGGTCACATATAGAAAGATTAGTTTTGTTCTGCTTTGCTTTAGAAGCAGACCATGAGTCTTAGGTGAAAGCTGAGAAGGTTGATTTAGGCCCAGTATAAGCCCTGACAATTATGGCTTCCCAAAATGGAAATGTGCTACCTTATGTGGCAAGGGGTTCCCTTCCACTTGAGGCTTTCAAGCAGTGACTGGATGACTACCCATTGGGAATATGGCAGGGAGCATTCTTTATTAAGCTGCTAGGTGGCATGGGATTTAGAGTGCTGCACCTTGAGTGTGGTGTAAGGAAGATAAAAAGAAGACCCTAGAGATGACAGTGTCTTAGCACAGACATATCAAGAGAGGTAGAAGCCAAAGAGCTGCAGAACCCACAAAATAGCAGAAGGAAGCAGGTCTCCAGCCAAGGACAGCCTGGATGGTCACTGGGAAGGGTCTATTGCATGGTGCTAAGAGTGGAGCACAGCCCAGGGTGGGCTGGGCCAGGACAGACCAGACTGGGAGAGGGCCAGAGCAGGCCTGAGGGCCATGAATCATTGAGCTGTGGCAGTTACCAGACTTCTCAACCCACAAACACCAAAGACAATGGAGCAGGTCAGTGCTGGATCTGGGTGACAGCAGTCTGGACCCAGCCCTGGGTGTGGCGGAGGTGGTGTGGTGGTGGCAGTGGCAGCAATAGGAAGCTCCTGCAGCTGCTTACAGAGGTCCAGAGTAAGCTGCTTCCCGAGTCCCTGTAAAGTGGCGGATCAGAGCAGGAGTGCAAGGAGCACTTTGCTGGCACAGAGGCAGCTTTGCCCTGCTTAGATCTGTGTCACAGTCCTGGTTGGTGGTTCTTGGGGGAGGAGGATCACTGGTGTGGCAGAGCTCGCTGTGCAGAAGCAGCTCTGAAAACAGCAGTGCAGTCCCTAAAGCTTGGGACAAAGCACTCTTTACTCTACAAGTAGTCATACCCTGACAAAAAGCTCAAAGGTTAAGTAGTTGGCTGGGAACATGTTCAGGCAGGAAAAATGGACATAGACTTAGACTCTAGAATCTTTCTTTGGTGACAAAGAAGATCAAAACATACAGCCAGAAGAAGTCAACAAAGTCAAAGAGCCTACATCAAAAGCCTCCAAGAAAAATATGACCTGGTCTCAGGCCATGGCAGAGCTCAAAAAGGATTTGGAAAAGCAAGTAAGAGAAGTAGAGGAAAAATTGGAAAGAGAAATGAGAGAGATTCCAGAAAACCATGAAAAACAAGTCAATGACTTGCTAAAGGAGACCCAAAAAATACTGAAGAAAATAACTCCTTAAAAAATAGACTAACCCAAATGTCAAAAGAGCTCCAAAAAGCCAATGAGGAGAAGAATGCCTTGAAAGGCAGAATTAGCCAAATGGAAAAGGAAGTCCAAAAGACCACTGAAGAAAATACCACCTTAAAAATTAGGTTGGAGCAAGCAGAAGCTAATGACTTTATGAGAAATCAAGATATTATGAAACAGAACCAAAGGAATGAAAAAATGGAAGACAATGTGACACATCTCATTGGAAAAACCACTGACCTGGAAAATAGATCCAGGAGAGAGAACTTAAAAATTATTGGACTACCTGAAAGCCACGATCAAAGAAAGAGCCTAGACATCATCTTTCAAGAAATTATAAAGGAAAACTGCCCTGATATTCTAGAACCACAGGGTAAAATAGAAATTGAAAGAATCCACCGATCACCTCTTGAAAAAGATCCCCAAAAGAAAACTCCTAGGAATATTGTTGCCAAATTCCAGAGTTCCCAGGTCAAGGAGAAAATACTGCAAGCAGCCAGAAAGAAACAATTTGAGTATTGTGGAAATACAATCAGGATAATAGAAGATCTAGCAGCTTCCATATTAATGGATTGAAGGGCTTGGAGTATGATATTCTGGAGGTCAAAGGAGGTAGGATTAAAACCAAGAATCACCTACCCAGAAAAACTGGGTATAATGCTCCAAGGCAAAATATAGACTTTCAATAAAATAGAGGACTTTCAAGCTTTCTCAATGAAAAGACCAGAGCTAAATAGAAAATTTGACCTTCAAACACAAGAATCAAGAGAAGTATAAAAAGGTAAACAAGAAAGAGAAATCATAAGGGACTTACTAAAGTTGAACTGTTTTATTTACATTCCTACATGGAAAGATGATGTGTGTAATTCATGAGAACTTTCTCAGTATTAGGGTAGTTGAAGGGAATATACATATACACAGAGGGCACAGGGCGAGTTGAATATGAAGGGATGATATCTAAAAAAATAAAATTAAGGGGTGAGAGAGGAATATATTGAGAGAGGGAGAGAGGGAGAGATAGAATGGGGTAAATTATCTCACATAAAAGTGGCAAGAAAAACCGTTCTGTTGGAAGGGAATAGGATGAATGAGTGAATCTTGCTCTCATTGGATTTGACTTGAGGAGGGAATAACATACACACTCAATCAGGTATCTCACCCCACAGGAAAGTAGGGGGAAGGGGATAAAAAAGGGGGGATGATAGAAGGGAGGGCAGATAGGGGGAGGAGGTAATCAAAATCAAACGCTTTTGAAAAGGGACAGAGTTAAGGGAGAAAATTGAATAAAGGGGGACAGGATAGGATGGAGAGAAATACAGTTAGTCTTTCACAACATGAGTATTGTGGAAGTGTTTTTCATTATGATCATATGTGGCCTATGTTGAATTGCTTGCCTTCTTAGGGATGGTGGGTGAGAAGGGAAGAGGGGAGAGAATTTGGAACTCAAAATTTTAAAAGCAGATGCTCAAAAAAAGTTGTTTTGCATGCAACTGAGAAAGAAGATATATAGTGAATGGGGCATAGAAATCTATCCTGCCATACAAGAAAGTCAGGGGAAAGGGGATGGGGAGGGAGTGGGGTGACAGAAGGGAGGGCTGACTGGTGAAAGGGGCAATCAGAATATATGCCATCTTGGAGTGGGGGGGGAGGGTAGAAATGGGGAGAAAATTTGTAACTGAAAATCTTGTGGAAATCAATGTTGAAAACTAAAAATATTAAATAATAAAATAATTGTTGGGAAAAAAGACTACACTGTCAGTAAAGTTCAGAAAGGGATACAGAGAAGCAGAGCAATGTTGGTGTTATGTTAAATGTAACATATACCTAAATATATACCTATATATAAATACATACCTAAAAAACCCCCACACTGAATGTAATTGCAATTGACATTTGCCATCCTTTTGTTTCTATTCTTTATATATGGAAATGTTCATCTTTATTGATGCTTGTCAAATCCATAATAAAAAAGAATTTTTAAAAAAATGAAAATAAAGAAAGTAGAGTGCTGCACCTTGAATCAGAAAGACTTGAGTTCAAATAAGGCCTCAGATGCTTACTAGCAGTGTGACCCCAGGCAAGTCACTTAACTTCTGTCTGCCTCAGTTTCCTCAACCGTAAAACAAAAAGGGATAATAATAGTACCTACTTCCCAGTGTTGTTGTGAAGATCAAATGAGATAATTTTTGCAAAGTGCCTGGCAAACCTTAAAGTGCTATGTAAACAATAGCTATTATTGTTGTTGCTAAATATGGGCTGGACTAGATGGCTTCTAAGGTAGGTCCTTTCCAAGTCTGAGATTCTGTGATTCTGTAAGAGGCAGGAGCAGATGTGTGCAGAGGAAAGGGTGCATAGGGCATTCAAAGCCCCAGCTGTCAGATTGCACAGGTCATGGAAACTCTGGCAGAAAATGCTTCAGACAAACTGTTAGATGTAGAGCGACTTCTATTTCATGCTGACAGAGATACCCTCAGTCCTTGGAGCTGTTCTCTTGGGCCCAATGAATGTTTCTCCTGATAAATATCCTGCTTCTCCAAGAAACAGGAATATTGAGCCAAAACCCTAAGTATTAACTAAATACTTTTAGATTTTACCAAACTTCAGGTTTCCAAAAAAAATTCTTCCTTTCTCTCCCTATACTCTCTACTCAAATCCTATTTTTTTTTGGAAATTGAACCAAAATAGGTTTTTTCTGGATTGGCTGGAGCCCTGTGATATATAGACAATAGATTTCTATCTTATAGTAATTTTTGACTTTGTTTAGGATGCTTATTTCATAAAATTAAACAAAAACAATATCAAGGCCACCCCACGAGCCCAGGATCTAATAGAACTCATTGTTTAAATGTTTCTAAGTCACAGATGTGTCATGTGGAATCTAGAACTCTGAAATCATACTGACAGGCAACATAGCACATGAGAAAGAATACCAGACTTGGAGTCAGGGGACCTGGGGTCACATCCAGTTCTGCTGCTTACTCCCTATGTGACCTTCAACAATAACTTCAACCCTCTGGATGTCAGTTTCCTGATTTTTTTGGTCCATTTCATTTCTATATCTGTGATCTTATGGTCAAGGAAAATCCTCCAACCTTTAAAATGTGGAGGCTAAGCTAGATGGTTTCTCAGAAAGTAGACACAACACATGGACTTGAAGCTGTGCTTCCAAGATTTCCAAATGGACTTAAAATTTGCCTGTTTTTTGGTAATGAATGTTTCCTACCTTCTAATTCCAGATGGGAGTTGGTTGTTTCTAACTTATCCACATTCCTGTTTCTTAGGGTCTCTAAAAAGCCAATTTCTATTTATTAAGTAACCCCATCATCTATCTCCAAATTAGAAGCCAGCATCCACAGGAGTCAAGGCCATTCCCCATGACAGAAAATATTAAAATGTCCTTCAGTAGGACTGAAGTTGGAAGGTGCATGTCAGTTGTAGAATTCCAATTTGGAATGCCAAGAATGGGAGGATCCCCTCATAAAATGTATCATTTACTTTTGATGTGACCACATTGGATCTCATTCCATGACTAAGTGATGCCAAATTTACTTACCAGTCCCTTTGCCTACTCTGCCACTTGACTGACTTTCTCCAAAAGCTTTTTCTCTAAGATTACCACTATCTCTTAACTGCCTGATGAAATGGCCTTTTTCTTAGTCCTAATTCTATCTGATCCCTTTGCAGTTCTTGCCCATATTAGGCACTCATTCCTCCTTGATGCCATCTCCTTTCTTGGCTTCTATGACATTTCTCTTTTGGTTATCCTCCTGCCCAGCTGTTGGCACTCACTCTCTTGGAATTTAGGCCTTCATCTGCTCTCACCTCTACTATTGCAATGGTCTCACAACTGATTTCCCTGCCTTAAGTTTCTCTCCCCTCCAATCCTTACTCCCTGCCAAAGTGCTATTCCTAAAGCACCAGTCTTATCAATGTCATTCCTCTAGTCACTAAATTCCAGAGGCTCTCTAATATGATGATCTAGGTTAATATACAGAATTCTTTGTTTGGCACACCTAAATATCTTTACAATCCGTCTCCAACTTGCCTTTCTAGCCTTATCATTTTTTGTTGTTCCTTACACTTAAGACTCCACTTGCTTTTCATGGGCTATATTATACCATACTAACTGTTCTAATGTTAACTTATCTGTTGGAGAAGCATTCGAGTTCAGAGAAACAGTAGGAAACAGTCAATGGGTAGACATACTTACTTATAAACACAAACAAACCAAAAAAACATTATGCTGAGTTAGTTAATATGAAGGACATGATCATTCACTACTTTCTCTACAAAGATCATCAATATACCAATGAAATTAATTATTATGCATGGACCTTTGACGCTGGCACAGTTTTTGACTTCATGGAATATCCAACTAGATTAGACCTGAGAAAGCACAACCAAAAAACAAAACAAAATGAAATTGAGGTAAAACAGGAAGAACCACAGACCAAAAAAATGAAACTTTCCACAAATAGCAGAGAAATTAGCATAGAAGATTGCATAAGCCAACTATACTTAAGCAGAGCTGTCTCAGTGGAGCTAATGGATGCTAACTAACCCAAACACATATGTACACATCATTGCTCAACCTAGTGGAGAAACACTGGTAAAAAACAATTACTGAAATGGTCTATTGAAAATCTCAAAAACTAAAACAGCCTTTCAGCTGATTACAGAAAAAGCAACAGAAGAGATGATTGATCTGGGAGACACAAAACTTTTCAAAGTGTGGAAACTAAATAATTATAATCCTTGGGAAGTCACACATGCAATCATGTGCTGCCTAAACAAACAAATGGGTAAGAGAAATACCATCTTACTTAATGGTCCAGCAAGCACTGGCAAATCTCTCATAGCACAGAAGCTCTGTCACTTAGTTGGTAATGTTGGCTGCTATGATCCAGGTAACATATCATTTCCTTTCAATGACTGTACCCACAAAAACATAATTTGGGTTGAGGAGGCAGAAAACCTAGGACAGCAAGTCAATCGATTCAAACAGTTAATGCCAGGGCAGACAGTTAAAATAGCTCAAAAAGGGAAAAGAAGCAAAACCATAGAACCAATACCTGTAATCATGACCATCAATGAGAACATAACTGAAGTCAGAATTGACTGTGAATTAAGACCTGAACATACTAAGCCAATTAAGCATAGCTGCCTGGATATCAGACTCACAAAACCTTTAGATGATAGGTTTGGTTTGATTGAAGACAGTGAAATACCAAACATCTTCCAACACCTACAAAATTTTGGGCTTGAGCCAACAATGAGCAGTTAGTTGGTGGAAGGAAGTCCCAATATGGGCAGAGAAATGGGAAAAACCATCCAGATACACAGCACATAATGATGCACTTGTCTTGCCTGGCAATCAATCACCCTAAAAGATCACACAAAGCACATGACTGAGAGTGTGAAGAAGTTGACAAAGAAAGCTGCCCAGCACCAGACTCAGACTCTGAAGCAAAGTCCTCACAAGAGGAAGACCCTAAAACTCCTTCTGACACTCCTAAGCCAAGCACTGATGTTAACCTTGGAACATTCAACTGGGACAAATTCTTCGCTGAGAATAGGCAATGCCACCAGTGAATAGGTCCAGTCAAGGCATGTGAACCTACTAAACAAAAACTACAACTGTACTTCAGAATAACTCCTGATAATTCTATTTATGTTTATTTTTCAGGTTACGTTTTGTCAGGATACAATTATCTGGGACCAGGCAACACATTGTATGGACAGGAACCAATTAATCTCAGTGACAAGGTAGCATAACTGTATGATGAAGAATATTCAAAACTATGAGAACAAGGACATAATCCATGCCTTTACTTCAACAAAGCAGATAAGGATTTCATTGAAGCAACCAACCAGGCAAGCGACTGGGGAGGTTGGTTAGGCAAGAAGATTTTTAAAGCAAAGGAATTGATAACACCTAAGCTGGCAACTCCAGCTAAAAAAGCTAAGGTACAACCTCACGTAACAATTTGGAAAAGCTATAAAACAGCTACCAAAGGATATATTTATTAATCAAGCAAGGAAGAGAGCTATGTAACAAACTAACCAACCAGCAATACAGATACAGACATGGCAGATACATCACAAGTCATAGCTGCCACAGCACAAGTTCAAAGAGGTGGCAATGCTCAAGGAGGAGGAGGAGGAGGAGGGATTTCAACAGGAGACTTTACTAATACAACCACATGAGACTCTGACAATGGCTATGTAACAATAACATGCCATGCATCAAGACACATACACTGAAGCATGCCAGCAAATGAAAGCTACACACTGCAAAAAATTGAGACGTCCTTCCCACAACCTAACCAAACAAGAGCTGGTCAAGATGATCCATTTTCAAATACTAACACCATGGAGAATCACTGATGCAAATGCGTGGGGAGTCTGGATGTCTCCATCAGACTTCCAACACATGACAAACGTGGTCAGTGATCTAAATCTTGAATCTTTAGAACAAGAATTATGTACCATCGCTATTAAAACAGTGACTGAACAAGGAGTAGAAGGAGGAAAGGTCACAGTCTACAACAATGATCTTACTGCAACATTGCGAGTAGCAGAGGATACAAATAACATAATGCCATGGTCATGTGGTAGAGGAATTTTAACAACTTTAGGCTACATACCATGGGAAACCAACAAACTATATCCATGGGGATAGTATACAAACTTTCACGACTTCAAGCAAGGTTCAGACACAGCAGGATCCATCATAAACATGCCATCCTCAATTTTCAACAGTAACCAAAAAGCCCATATTTCTGACCATTGAAAATACAACTCCAATTGAATTGCTAAGAACAGGAGATCACTTTCCTCCTTCAAAACCAACCAACAATAATGACAATGAACTACCAAGTCCAAAGAAAACTAGGTAGACCACCACAAATTACACCTAGTTTTGACAGTAGTCAGCATGCTACCATGACACAAGAAAACTCCTGGAGAGTTGGTGAATCGTTACCAACAAAATATTCAGAAGCAACCAAAGCCCATTTAATGTTGATATGTTATATCCTGAATGGACTTTCAAAGCTGGAAGAAGTGGTCCAGCTATTGCATTTGGCTCTGTTCAGCCACCTGTACAAGACCAAATAGACGCAGGAAAACAACAAAGAATCATCTATGATTACCAACATGGAGCCAGAGATTCAACTAAGGACCACAGAAAGTGACTGACACAACATAAGTGGGCACAAAACCAAGACTTAGAATGGGCACAGAGTTGGTGACAGACAGTCCTAGAAGACAATAGACCAACACAATATCAGATGATTAGAGGAGTTGGTGATCTAAACACTCATGTCCCATGGACTGCTCTAGATGACCCAGGTCCACAATATCCATGGGTACCGATATAGGACAAACATCCAAATACCATGCACAAGCCACATCTAAGAACTCTTGCTCCATTTTTGTGTGAAAGCAATCCTCCAGGACAGTTATTTGTAAAGCTGACACCAAACTGGAATGATAACTATGATGATACTGGGAATACACAAAGCAGAATAATAACACACTCAACATTCTTTTGGGGAATGGCATATTGGCAGGAACCCAAAAGCTGCCCCCTTCAAAAACCATGAGAGGTCAGGGTTGATGTGTATATTAAAAAAATATAGCAGGCTGCCAGTATGCTATAATAAACATTTATCAAGTGCCTACTATGTGCTAGGCTATACACTGGGGATACAAATAAGAAAAAAAATCAATCCCTGCCCTCAAGGAGCTTACAATCTAATGGAGGAAAACACTATATAAAAGGAAGCCAAAAGGAGAGGCAGGGAAAGGCTAGATGGTGTTGAGGCGTGATGCTTGAGGAGTCAAAACCAAGGAGAGCAAATGATGGTAACTCCACTTTTCTAAAAGCATAATAAAGATAGTTATTTACTTACATTTTTCTCTACTAACACACACACACACAACCAAACAAAATATTTAAAGTTAAATGTCTGTGTCAGGCTCTTTTTCTATTGGAAACCAAGTAACTTATGGAACTGCTTTCAATGGGGTGGGTGGGTGGGAATGGTCTGTTCTGGCCCATTAATATATGGATAGTAATTTAGAAAGTCTTATTAACCACCCAGCTACTTAACCACTCCTAGAAGGGGCTCTCTTCTTATTTCCAACTCTCAGAATCCCTAATTTCATTTAAAGCTTAGCTCAAGCGCTACCACATATACTAGGCATTTCTTGACCCTTTAGCTGACAGTACCTTCCTCTCCTTCCAAATTCAGTTGCATTTAAGTATCTTTATGTACCTGTTCTCTCCCCAGATAAATACAAAGTCCTTAGAGGCAGGGATTGTTTCATTTTTTTTCTTTTTATTCTCAGACTCAGAAAAGCAGCCATGGCATAGTGAATAGACAGCTGATCTCAAAGCTAGGAAGACCTGAGTTCAAAGCCTGTCTCTGACAGATACTGCCTGTGTGACCCGGTGCAAACCGCTTAAGCCTCAATACTATAGGCATGAATACAACAAGGTGTATAGATGGTGTCAACATACATGACTAATCTCAATGAAATCATAGGTGTAGTCCCTATGCACAGTGCCTGGCAAAGAATAGATGCTTAGTAAATGTATATTTATGGATTTGTATTACTCTTTGTGTGTGTATTATATATACATATATATATACATATATATGTATATATATATGCATAAAATTTACTTTCCAGTTTTTAATATATGTGTGTATTTGTGTATACATGTATATATGTATACATATACATACATGTATAATTTACTTTCCAGTTATATGTTTGTATTTATATGTATGCATGTATCTATATATGTGTATACATTTATACATATATGTGTGTATATGTACACACACACACACATATATTTTTACTTTCCAGCATATGTGTTGATAGTCCCAGTAAAACATATTCCATGAGGGCAGAGAATTATTTTTTGTTTCCATTTTCGCATTATCAGAACCTAGTATGGAGCCTGGCACCTAGTAGGCACTTAATAGATGTTTGTTAAATTGGATTGACTTCCTACAGAGGCACACTCTTCAGCATGTAATTTAAGACATATTTGAATCTCAGTTTGATATTTTTCTACATGGCCACTAGAAGTAATTCACTAAAATTAAATCATAGGAATTATTCGTGCCCCCTTCCTAGCAGCACTACAAGCCAGGAGTTAGAAAAGGAGCAAGAAAGACTCAGGTTGACTTCTCTCTCTATGATTGTAATACTGTTAAACTGAAGTTGGGTTCAGTGGAGAAGAGGAACTCGAACTTATCTGTAGAACACCCCTACTTCAATGGGGAGAGGTACATTGGCAGGAACCCAACAGCTGCCCCCTTCAAAAACCATGAGGTCAGGGTTGATGTGTATATTGAAAAAATACAGCAGGCTGCTAGTATGCTATAATAAACATTTATCAAGTGCCTACTACATGCTAGGCTATATACAAATAAGAAAAAAAAAATCAATCCTTGCCCTCAAGGAGCTTACAATCTAATGGAGGAAAACAATATATAAAAGGAAGCCAAAAGGAGAGGCAGGGGAAAGGGTCAACAGAGGTTAGATGGTATTGAGGCATGATGCTTGAGGAGTCAAAACCAAGGAGAGCAAATGATGATAAATGGAGTTCAGAATTTGCTGGAAAGTTCTAAGCCCTTTATAAAGGGAGGCTTTGGGAAGCTCTGCCTCTCAGTCATCCAGTCATAGGAGGTAGCAGCTGAGGAGGTGTTGAGTATCAAAACTTAATCAATTTCCATGGTGATTGACCTTCATGTGATGAGCTTATCCCAGGAGAGACATGATGATCATGGGGTCAAAACCAAAGAGAGCAGTTGATTTAAGCAAGGCAAAAGACTGTTGACCATTGAACACATCATTCTGTGTGTGACTGAAGCAAAGCTCTGTACTCATTTAGTCATCTTATTCCTTCACTTGCTCATGTATTCCTCACCATCCTTGATTCATTGTTAGAAACCTCCCATATGAATAAGCAAATGGTACCCATAATTACTTCACATTGCTGCTCTGCTATACTCAGGACTCTTGCCATTACTTTCCCAAAATTCTGCTTCTTTGGTTTTTAGTTAAATTCAACCCAATATGCAGTAACTGAGAACCTATTGTGATAGGCACTAGGGAAGATATAAAATTTAGATAATGCAGTCTCTGCCTTTATGCAGCTTACAGTCTAATGGGTGTGTGTGACATATAAAAAACTATAGTACCAATTAATATAAGATAAATGCTTTAGAGACAGGTATGGAAAGCACAGTATGAGGTAGGGGCTTAATAAATGTTTATGAAATTAAGGTCTGAGAGGATAAAGGTCATTATTGATTTTAGGGTATATCATTAAGGCAAAATTCATGACCTCAAAGAGGACCATGAGCATGCCTGAATTGTTTGGAATCATAGAGTATAAGGAATTCTCTAAGAAGGCAGAGGAATTAAAGTGTTTATTTAAACTCCAAAGGGCCATATCCAAGGACCAATGCCCCCAATTTGATATTGTGGCAAGAACCTTCCAAAACCAATAAGCCCATGCTCACAATAGTAACCAGGAGGTTACAGAAAAATATTATGGCAGCAAGCCAAACCATACTTGTGCTTCCCCCCAGTGCTAGGGCCCTCCTGTAAGAAGATCACTCTCTGGTCCCAAGCCTATGCTTGGCACTCTCTGGTCTGTACCCTCTGGAAGCTGGCTCTCAGCTCTCTGCCCTGCTCTCAGTCCTCAATCCTCAGTTTCTGCTCCTCCTCGTCCTCAGTTTCTCCAGCCTCTGCTGCTCCTTTGGCTTATTGGCTTATTCAGCATCTGCTGCTTCAGCTTCTTCTGATCCTCAGCTTCTGCTCCTCCAGCTTCTACTGCTCTGACTTCTGCTGTTTCTGCCTCCACTGCTTCTCCTCCTGCTTCTCCTGCTTTCCAAACTCTGTTCTCTCTTTTTATATAGTCCTTAGATGGCATCTCATTTACCAGAACTTAGGCTCTGATCTTAGCAACTCCCCTTAGGGCCCTGAGGACTTCACTCCCACATTGGCTTAGAACCTAGTAACTAGGGGTTTGGGGCCTACTTAGGAACAAAGATCTAATCAGACCTCCCTTTGTTGGCCCCACCTGGAGCCCCACCTGAAGCCTATTCAAATGGAGGGGGAGGGGAGGACCTTTTCACTTATGGATTGCCTTAACATAGGGTATCAAGGAAGAGTTCTTCCAAGGCACAGCAATAGAGGTGGGTAGTAATTTGATAGTAAAAGGGAGGAAAAGGTTTTCCATGCTTGGGGAACAATCTTTGAGCAAAGGCTTGGAGGCAGAAAAGTGCAGGAATTGTATAGAGGTGAGGGTGAGGCTGAGTGGTTGATGAGTGGTGATGGAGTAGAGAAGGCATGAAGAAAAGTAACATAGGATAAAACTATAAAGGTAGCGTGGTATCAGATTGTGGAAAGTTTGGGGAGACCTGAATTCCAGGCAAAGGAATTGGCACTTTATTTGGCAGAAAGTAGAAAGCCAGTGAAGGATTTTGAGCAAAGGAGTAACACAATCAGATTCATGCAGAAGAAAAATAAGTCTGATAGCATTGTAGAAGAGAAATAGTAGAGGCAGGGAGACTTACTAGAAATGTAAGTAAGTGGAAGTGACAGACTGACAGCTATGAAACAGGAAACATTGTAGAGATAGACACACTACGACTTAGTAACTGGATGTTCAAGATAAGAGAAGGGGACAAACGAAGATAATATCAATGTTTCAAAAATGGGAGATGAGTAAATACCTGGCACCCCAGAAGAAAAGAGTATTATATAACAGGTTTGATCAGAGACACGTTATTTCAACAATCCAGCTAACAGCTGCTGTGGGGGTGAAAAACCAACACAAGCCCAACAACAAGCACAAAAGCACTGCAAAAGCCCGGGTTCTTTTGATCTGCTTCACTAAGGAAAGCAATGTTAAGGGGTTAATAAGTTTACTTTAATTCAGCATACAAATTTCATTCACTTAGCTCAGGGGAAAAAGCCTGAACTTTGGAACAAATACAAACAAATTAGAAACATCAACAGACAGAGCCAATACAATTCATAGTTACCAACATCTGAGTTCAGCCCCGGAGCTCATAACAAGGGCTGACCCAGAGTCATGCATGCCACCACTGCTGTGGGTAAGAGCTCCGAAAACGAGAAAGCTAACCCCCGGTTTTATATCTTTTTCAGGGTTAAGGGTGAGTCACACATGCGACTCACCCATGTGACCTAGAATCATCAGATCAATTCACTCATGTGACCTAGAATCGTTGCAAAGAGGCAACTTGGACCCACGTGGTCTAAAAGCCTCTCATGTCCCAAACGTGTCACTCAGACTCATGTATAAACTAGGCCCTCCACTGAGGCAAGGAGGTCACCAAGGACTGCCAAATCTAATCAAGGAAACATAGGTCAAACTCTTCAAGGACACTTGGTTGAACTGAGTGCTAAGAGCCCATTTTGTTTACCCACACACATGTTAAGTTTGAAATGCTGAAGGATGCTGAATTAGACCTGTATTGTAGGCAGGTAAAGATGTACGGGGTAGCTAGATCGCACAGTGGATAGAGTGTGGGACCTGGAGTCAGGGAGACCTGACTTCAAATCCAGCCTCAGATACTTGTTAGCTGTGGGACCCTAGGCCAGTCACTGAACCCTAGGTGGCACAATGGATAGAGTGCTAAGCCTAGAGTCAGGAAAATTCATCTTCCTGAGTTCAAATCTGGCTTCAGACACTTACTAACTGTTACCCTGTAAAAAAGGATCTGTAAAAGGAACTGGAGAAGGAAATCGCAAACCATTTCAGTATCTCTGCCAAGCAAACCCTAAATGGGGTCATGAAGAGTTGGACACGCCTGAAAAATGACTCAACAACAACAAAAGATATGGGACGGAGCTGCGGAAGGTGATGGAGAAGGGGTGGAGAGTAAAGAGTGGAGTCAGAAGTAGCAAAGAGGTTATATCAACATATTGAAAAGATAATACACTCTGACCAATTTGGAACTGCCCCAGGAACGAAGCACTGCTTTAATATTAGGAAAACCATGAATATAATAGTAAACAAAATAAATATCAAACAATTATGTCAGTAGATGCAGAAAAATCTTTTGAAAAAATTCAACATTCATTTTCATTAAACAGCATAAATAGACTCTTCCTTATTATGCTAAAACCAAGAGACAGATTATCTATAAGGAAGAAACATGTGTCCTTTCGAATAAAATTAGGAGATAAAGTGAGGCTATCTGCTATCACCACTATTATTCTAAATGGTTCTCGATATTCTTGCATTTCTAGAAATAAAAGCATGTTTCAATCTTTTCACAGAGTCAAACATAGAAATAGTCATATAGAAATAGAAAAATCACTATCCTGCCATTATTCTTTTAAAGTTCAGGTTCTGTGGCTTATTGCACAGGTGGATAAAATAACTACTTTTTGGAATGAAATAAGAATATTGGGATATAGGCTCATCTTGAGTAAGAGGCAAATGATTAAATCTATCAATAGAGATAGGCAATGGAACTGTGATTACATTGATATAGGTAACTTCTGGATGAGGAAATATTCTCCATCAATACAAGTTGGCATCCCTTCTACAACATACAATTCTAGAAACTTGTGTAGACCACTGAGAGATTACATGATGTGTCCAGGTAATATATTCAGTATATATCAAAAGCAGGACTTGAATCCAGGCTTTCCTCCCTCTTCCCTCCAAATTTTTTTAAAAATATTATTTATTATAAGAATTGGCTCTCTGGGCAAGAAAGAGAGGGGTAGGGCATTTTGGGAATTGAAGTTGATGGAAAAACAAAATTATCAATTTTTTAATAGTTAAAAAAGCCCCAGACTCCTTAAGAATAGCCTCTTTGCATTTTCTGTCAATGACGACGTTTCCCAATGACAAAAACCTTTCCATTTCTATAAATAAGTCTGTATGACTAAGCCAATTGTGTAGTACTTCTTTATACACATATCACTGTTTAGGTGTATGTGAATGTTGCCCAAAGGAGGACCTTTTCATTCCGCTCTTTAGTCATTTCAAAAGCTCCACCAAGAGATGTCCACGTTCAGTTACATTTGACATATCCAGAGGCATAAACCATTGTCAGCCTTTGCTATTCCTTTATGATGTGGTGTTTGTTCTGAAAATATTTCTGTTTTAAACCTGTTTGTTATGTGCACTGAAAACATCTACCAATCCTCTTGCTTCTTTTGAGCAAGAATGTGTGTATATGTATATACGCGTATGTATATGTATATGTATGTATGTATATGTATATTTAACAAAAATGTATATGTATACATTTTTGTTAAATATTTCCCAATTAGATTTAAAAAAATTTTATTCACTTAAAAAATGAGTTCCAAATTTTCTCTCTCCTTGTCCCACAACTCCCCCTTGAGAAGACAATCAATATGATATCAATTTTACATGTGAAGTCATGCAAAACATATTTCCACATTAGCCATGTTTGAGCAAGGACACGTTAATCTTTCTACATGTGTCTTAGAGTGATGGGTTCTGTGTTTTTTAATATTGTCTAGGTTTTTGTTAGGATACTTTCCAAATCTGTTATGGTTCATTTTACAGCTCTGAAAGTATACATTAAGATTGCTATTGCATAGGTGTTAATTGCTTTAAATGTGTTCTTCCCATTAAGGTTTTATTTCAGGATGCCAGTTAGTTTTTTTATAAAGAGTGACAGCTTTTTCTTTGATAACTTTATCCTTCATGTGCCTTGCCTGGAGGAGACCAATTTATTTGGAAGTGTACCTCTTTGTTTGTAGGTTTAACTTGCTCTCTGGATTCATACTCAAGAACTTCAATGTATTTTCTGGAAATTATTATTATTATTATTAATATAGTTAATATTGACACTAAAGGCAGCTAGGTGGCACAGTGGATAGAGCACTGGGCTTGGAATCAGCAAGATTCATCTTCTTGAGTTAAAACCTAGCTTCAGACATTTACTAGATTTGTGACCTTGGGCAAGTCACTTAACTCTATTTGCCTCAGGTCCTCATCTGTAAAATGAGCTGGAGGAGGAAATTGCAAGCCACTCCAGTATCTTTGCCAAGAAAACTCCAAATGGGGTCAGGGAGAGTTGGACATGACTGAAATGACTGAACAACAAAACTCACCTTTAATAAATTCACTGTCAATCTGTCAATAAGTATTTGTTACACACTTATGTGTAAGGCATTGGAATAAGCACTGGGGATACAAAAATAAGTAAAGAGAAAAACAGTCATGGACCTCAAAAAATCCTACATTCCAATAGGAGAAGAATACAAAAATGGGAGCTGAAAATGGGGGGGGGCGGGGTTGGAGGCTGTGTCGTAAGGTGGCAATGAAGAATGAAGGAAGGCCCTTCCTCAAAAAGGAGGTTTCAAGAACTCACCAATGGGAGAAGGGAACCACAAGGACAGGAAAGGAAACTGAGTCATGATGGTGCGGTCTGAAGAATGAAGGATGACTAGTCTGGGTTTACCTCAGAATGGAAAATGGAGGTTCCAGGAAGAACTCACCAAAGTGAGAAGACTCCAGCATCTTTGGGATAACTCCAACAACAGACAGAATGACAGGATGATATACATTGCATCCTATATTTTAAAAGCTTTATTGTTATAATTTTTGTTATTCTTCGTGGAAAGGGTACCCATACTGAGGAAATCACAGGTCTTTGAAAGACCAAAGTACGGGGATATTTACAACTACTGCTAAACTAGAAATAGGAAGCTATTGCTCAAATACCCAGCCCACCACAGGTTTCCTTATCTTCTCTGCTTGTTTCTTTTTTCCAAAAAATTATGTAAGATGAATGTAAAGCTGTGACACTTAAACAGGGCACAGATGATGCTTCTGAGCTGTGTGATGTGACCAAGGCAGTAATTATCTATTAGGAACTTTGCCTGCTTTTGTATTACATTAGGAGAGGTGATCTGATCACTTTTTACAGAGGGAGAAACTGAGGCACAAGAAAATTGAACCACAGCGTGAGGAGTACAAGTTAAACTCTGGTGGGCACTAATTGTAGACCAACTCAGGCACTCTTCTCTCATTTTAAAGCCCTTCATGACCTGGCCTCTCCCTACTTTTCCATTCTTCATAAAACCTCCCCCCCTTCCACAGACTGTGATCCATTGATACTGGCTTCTTTGCTATTCTTTGAAAAAGACCATTTCCTCTCCCAGCTCCAGGCATTTTCACTGTCCCTATGCCTGGAACTATCTTCCTGCTCATCTACACCTCCTGATTTCCTTGACTTCCTTCAAGTCTCAGCTAAATTTCTAGCTTCTTCAAGAAGCCTTTCCCACTCCTCCTTAATCTTAGTGCCTTCCCTTTGAGATTACTCCCCAGGTATCTTCTATGTGCATCTTGTACTTGTTTGCATATTGTCTCCCCCTATTAAACTGTTAGTTCCTTGAACACAGGGACTGCTTTTTTGTTTTTCCTTTCTTTTAATCTTTAGCATTTAGTACCATGCCTGGGAGGTAGCAGGCACTTAATGTTTGTTAACTGACTAGCTGACGATTTATTAGTATGGTTTGTAGATTTAGAGATGGACAAGACTTTTTTTTGGAGGGGGGAAGGCAGGGCAATTAGGGTTAAGTGACTTGCCCAAGGTCACACAGCTACTAAGTGTGTCAAGTGTCTGAGGTCGGATTTGCACTCAGGTCTTCCTGACTCCAGGGCTGGTGCTCTACTTACTGTGCCACCTAGCTGCCCCAGGAAAGGACTCTTTAGGCAACCCCTTTATTTTACAGATGAAGAAATTGAGGCCCAGACAGGTAGAGTGACTTACCCAGGGTTGCACAGCTGATAAGTGTCTGGAGCAGGATTTGAACCTAGGAACTCCCAGCATCCATATCCAACACTCTATTCACCAAACCACATTGCCTTTCCAAGTGCACTGAACTTACAGATGGCGACTTGGGCTTGAGTTCAATTTTGGCCACTTATTGTATAACTATGGACAAGTTACTTTCTGAGTCTGTTTTCTCATTTGTAAAGTGAGTACAGTAATGTTCATCCCTGGTGCCTTGCAGTGTTGTTGTGGGGAAAGCATTTTGTTAAGCTTACAGGGCTATGGAAATGGGAGTTATGATGACAACAATGAGATGGCAGATGGCTCCTCTCACCCCTTACACCTGTCACCAGATATGAGTTACGCAGCAACACCACAGGGATGGAAGAGAAACTGCACTGGAAGGAAAAGAGAAGGGCACTGCTTGCACTTTGAAAGTCACAGTAAGACAGGCAGTGGATGGGAGGACCCCTTCCATTCATTAGAGTCTCCATATGCATTTTCCAGTGGAAGGCCCTGTGGGCAGCTCCCATTTTACTTGGAAAATTTAGACAAATGAAAGGGTTTGCTAAGTAATTACTGACTAATAACAAGAGAGTCTGAAGCAGAGCAAGTTAGTCAAGTAACTTCCTGAGAATTACTGAAGTGGTTCCCTGGACTCCTCTTTCCTTTGGGGAGAGGGAGGTGTTTCCCTATCAGCAACTCGGTTCAATTTCCTGAGTTCTCTGTTGCAAATGGGGGGCAGGGGGAGGTGTAGTCTAGGGTCCTGAAGGCTGGATCAGAAAGTCTTCCCTAGATCTGGCAGACTCCCAGAGGCTCAGGTCACTTCTCAATGTCTGCTTCCGTGCCACTGCAAATCTCACCTCCTCTCTCTTCACACCTCCCATAGATCATACCATACGACTCTCTGCACAGGTACTGCTGCCTACTAGGAGAATGGGGACTTTTTTGAAGGACTTGAAGAAGTGAGTGACTGTCTGGAGCTAGGACTAAAGTGTAAATATCAAGGATAGCAGTTAGAGGAGGAGAGGCTGTGAGGCTGGAGCAGGTCTGGGCAGGGGAAGCAGGGGAGAAAGAATCCAGCAAGGGGCAGTGCTTGTTTTGAGGGTAAAGGTGGGTAGAGTTGCTTGTTTGCTTATAGGACCCAGTATCTTGACTGGGTGGTTCCTTCCTTCCTTCCTTCCTGTTAGGGTTGGGCTCAAGCACCTAGAAGCAGCTAGGTGGTATGGTTGTTAGAACACTGGGCCTGGAGTCAGGAAGACCTGAGTTCAAATCCTCCTCAGACACTTACCAGCAGTGTGATGCAGAGGAAGTCACTTAAATCTGTTTGCCTCACTTTCCTGAATTGTAATATGGGGAATGAAAATAGTAGCGCCTACTTCACAGTTGTGGGGATCTAATGAGATCATATCCGTAAAAAGCGATTAGCAGAAAGCCTGGCACATAGTAGGCACTTAATAAATACTTATTTTCTTCCCCTTCTTCCTTTCTTATACTTGAGGGGAGAGTGAGAGGGCATTCACATGGTACTTTGATGTGTTTCATTTGATTTTGATCTGTTATGATTTGCCCTTCATAAGACAACTGTGAATTATTCTTTTGAGATTTCTTTTGATTTTTCCTCATTGCAAGCTTTATTCTCTACTACCCTTGTGATCTTGAGAAAGTTACTTCCCAAATTTGATTCAGTAACATTTACTAAACATCTACACTATACAAGCAACTGGCTTGTTTCAGGTCTGTATTACTTATTCTATTGATCTGGATATTGTGTATTTTGTAAATGTGTATCCATTTCATTTACGTTTCAGGGTTTTTTTTTGCAAAGTCTTTTGCAAAGACTAAATCAAAAAAGTCCCTGATTTCAAGCCCCAGGTATCTTGCATTGTGCAGGAGGGGATGGCAAGTAAGAAGATAATGGATAAATATAAGGTGGGAATGGTTGGGGATAAAAGAAAGATCCCGAAAAATGCTTTAGGAAAATTTGAGGAAGGCAGCAACGCTGGAGGGTGCAGTGTGGCATGGGGATCCAGGAAGGCCTCATGGAGACCATACTGTAGCACCTAAACTACGTTTTGAAGGAAAAGAAGGATTTCAACATGTTAGTGCATTTCATGTCCTGGAGGATGGCCTGTGTAAATCCACTAAGGTAGGAAAGAGTAGGCTAAGATCAGCTAGTAATCCAATGAATCTGGTACATAGGATGTATGGAAAGGAAAAAAAAAAGTAACATAGGGCTGAAAAGGCAGGTTGGAACCAAAGTATATAAGACCTGTAGGGACAGATCAAGGGCTTACTTAGATAGGTAAAGTGAGATAAATCCAATTTAATTGAACTTTAGAGCTAGACAGGATCTCAGAGATCATTTTAGCTAATCCTTAAATTTGAGGGATGAAGAAACTGAAATTTGAGGTAGTCCACTGTAACGCCAATCAACACAGCACACTTGAGACACTTGAGGGCTGCTGCTGTGAACATATATATAATATATATGTATATGTATATATATATATGTACACACGCATATACTCATATATACATACACACATATATATATACACACATATATATACATACATACATATGTATATATATATGTATATTTATTTATATTTAGTGTCGAATTTCACAGTATAATGAACTCTCTATTTACTCAAAACTTAACCTTACTAGAACATAACATTCATAGCAACATACTCAACTTATTACCAGGGTGGCCACAGGGCCTTAAACAAAGCATGTCCTAAAATACTTGTTTATACAATCATATCCCCAGGCCTTAAACTGCACCCCTAGGTCACAGTAGGTTACAATTCCCTCAATCCCAACAGAGTGTTCAAGTAAAGTCTTCTTGGGGGTGTGTCCTTCTCTAGAGTCCAAGTCTTAACACTGCTCCAGCGAGCTTCTAAGTCCTGAGGGACCACTAGGTGACAAAGTTTTCATCTTGACCCAGGTTGAACTCTGAGCCTGGTGGCTGCAAGTCCATGGGCTGACTGTTCCCAGCTTCTGCCTGGATCCTGAAGCAGACAGTTCTCTGATCCTGCTCTGTGTCTTACCTCGAGGCTCCACTTAAGCTCTGCTTCTGGCCATAGCATTGGCTCTGAGAAGTTCAAAAGAAACTTCTCCCCAGGCTTCTTTGTTATCTCTATAGGAGCTTTATCTACCAAAAATAACAGGACTGGGAAACAACAAACCACTACCTCAGCCTCACCAAACCCCATCCCTATTTAGTGAGCTCTTGCTGCTGCTGCTGCCCCTGCTGCCAACTCTCCCAACGCTCAACGCTCAATGCTCAAAGCTCATTTTCTTCTTCATTCTCTTTCTCTTCTTCTTCTTCACACTTAAAGCTCAATGCTCATCTTCTTCTTCTGGGTTCACATTCATGGGGGGAGGGCTTTAAGCAATGGCTACTCAGAGTCTAGTCTTCTTCTCAAGAGTTCTTCCTGTGAAGGAGCCTCCAGGAGATATCAATCTTCCAGCTTATATAAGGTTTTACTTGGCATCGGATTGGCTTGACGCAGAGAGCCCACTAGCCCCGAAACTTGGCACCTGACCGGCTTAGTGCCCCAAAGACATGAAAGCTGTGTGTCAGCACCTAATGTGTTACAGCTATGGATTACCAGGGTTCAAAGGAGAGTAATCCTTCAGATGTTTACAATTTAGCATAAAACAAAAGAAAAACAACAACAAAATCCCTCTTCGCTTGTCCTCACATCCACTGACTTGCCTAAGATCATCCAAGTCTAGTGTCCTTTCCCCTCCATCACACTGCACAAAGAAGAAAAAAATATCAAATTAAAATTTACTCAGGAAATCAGGTATTAGAGCAGCAAGGAGGGTGGAGAATGGAGCTATAGCAATGAGAAGATGTCAACAGTGGTCAATAGCTCAGAGGAGTGTCCCGATTTCTATCCTATAAAGGGGCAATTTGTAGCTAACATACCAAAGCAGGGAGAAGGAGTTTTGGAAGCTGGCTGAGTGGGGTGGGGGTGGGGAGACAGACTCCATATATCCAACCATGCTACAACTTCTAATTTCTCTTTCAAATCTAAAGCTTTATGATTCTAAGAGGAAGGAAACATCTTTGGTCTGAGATAACTAAATATGAATATGTGAATTCTAATGGAAGAAAATAATCTTTACAAAACAGAGAAGAGGTTAGAAAGAAGGAAAGTGTGAGAGACAGGTAGAACCTTTGCATAATACAGCCTTATACCTCCAGGGGTGGGTATCTCTAAGTGTCTTTCTTTATCTTGGTCTGTATTATGTGTCTTTCCTTGGTGAAAGGGGCCATTGGATCCACGTGAGACTGTGTGCTTATGGTTTGGCATAGTAGAAAGGGCACTGAAGAGATTTGGAGTAAAAGGTCTTGGGTTAGAATTCAAGGTCTACACCTTAGTATAATGACTACTTTAAGCAAGTCACTGAACCTCAGTCTCCTCATTTTTAAATTACAGGCTAAGAAGAGATAATTTTGAAGGTTCCTCCCAACTCCAAATGCTACGAATCTTTAAGGTGAGTTTTCCTAACCTAACTGTATTAAGCATCCTTTTTATAGTCTGGCAAAGCCTACGGATCCCTACTCAGAATAATATTTTCTGTCTATCTCTACAACTGAAGAAAATTCTAGATATCAGTTAGAAGTGAGGGAAAATAAAGATGTAAAATTTCCCACCTGAATTCACAGACCCCCTGACTCTATCCACAGAGTCTTTAATGAGGGGAGAGGGGAAAGGTCCATAGACTCCAGGTGAAGAACTGCTTTAAGGTCATGGTCACAGAGAAGAACTTGCTAGTGATTAATTCCTATCACACAGTCAAGAATAATTATGTCCTTGTCTCTACTTGACTTGACTCTACTAAACTTTACTAAATTCTACTCAGCTCTACTAAACTCTACTCTACTAAATGTTCCTCTCCTCCATTAAATTCTACTAAATTCTATTCTACTCTATCTACTCTACTAATCTTTACTCTACTCTTTTAAATTATACTGACCTGTACTCTTACAAATTTTATTAATTCTACTCTTTGCTACTAATCTGTATTCAACTAAATCCTATTTATAGACTTTTGGAATAAGTAAGGCAGTAGGATCCCCTTTTCCATGCATCTGCACCTTTCCTGCTGGTTGCAGTAAAGGTTCCTTTCTGCTACAAAAGGAAACAAGGTAACTCATAACTCAGGGAAACAGGTGCCAATGAAACACCTCTGTGCCTATTCAGGACAAAAGGAAGTCTTCTCCTGCATGTTGTGCTTCAATGTTTAAGAACTGAGTATGACAGTGGCATCCTTGAACCGGAAAATGAGTATGTGGTCTTCTATGATGACATCAAATGGCATCATTGCTAGAATCTAGTCATCAAGATCACAGCCTTAAATCAGTGGTCGATCAGATCTATCTACTGTACTAAACGGGGCACTATTATGAAATGTAATATGATATAATAAAACATGACGTAATATGATATAACATAATATAAAATGCAATGAACATTTGTTAAGCACTTACTTCCTTAGGATGCCGTAATAAATATTGAGAGAGATATAAACTTATAAACTTTAGATAGGATCCCTAACCATATAGTTTATGAGGGGAATAAGACAATAACACAGATAGCTGTTAATTCTCAATATCATACGATAAATGTATTACAGTAGGATCATAGATCTCAAGCTGGAAGAGCCTCTCAATGTCATCTAGTACAACTCTCTCACTTTATAGATGAAGAAATGCTAAATGGCACAAGTAGTATTCAGACCCAAAGTTCAGCACTTTCCCCGTCACACCATGTTTCCACTGTACAAAGTGAAATTCTCTGGGAGGCACAAGAGGGTACCTTCCGAGCCATTTTTTCTTCATTGGGGTGAATCCGGTTCAAATGTAATTGAATCCTGACAGCAGACTCAGAGATCCACCGATTTAAGGCTCTGACGTTGGTGAGCAGATTCTGGCGATGATGCCATTTGATGTGTTCGCAGAAAACAGCACACCCATCTTCTGGTTCGAGGATGCCACTATCATCAGACTCAGCTCTTGAACATGGAAGCACAATAGGCAAGACAGGACTTCCTTTTGCCCTTAATAGGCCCAGCTGTGTTTTGCGGGCACCTTAGTTCCTGAGTTATGTGTTACCTTGTTTCTTTTTGTACCAGAAAGGAACCTTCACTAGAACCAGTAGGAAATGTATAGATGCATGGAGATAGGGACCCTAATGCCTTACCTATTCCACCAGTTTGTAATGTTTTTTCCTGAACAGATTTTGAGCTGAAAAACATTCCACTGCTGTGTAATAGCTCCAGTTACAGCTGAAAATGTTTGTCATTTCATTATACACACTCCAAAAAGTGTATATAAAAGTTGTTTACAAGGGCAAAGCTGCATTGCTGAATGCTGGTTTTAAGAGCCACTTCTTCCTCACCATATTTTCATTCTTGGTGCCTACAGCAACAATTACATTTTTATAACTGCTTGCACAGGAACTTATTAAAGCACTTGGCTGCAGCATTACTTAGTACCTGCCTCTGCTGGGATGCTATAAATTGTTATGGCTGGAGCACTTGTGCATATCTGCTGAGGAAAATACTATATTAAAATAATTTTAGGGCTAGGAAAGGGAAATTAAGGATAAGTCTAAAATGGTTGGTCTTTTTGATTCTGAGTCAGGGCTGGTGTTCTTGAACCTGTGATAGGACTGCTATCTATAGCCATGTTCTCCTTCTTTCCACCCCCTCCTCCAACCTCAATCTCACCTTGCTGCTCTGGCAACTTCTTTAGATCTGTTAGGCTACAAATATTGAAATCTTCCACACCATCTCAACTAGCTCTTCCCAGGGCTTCTAGCCCACAGGAAAGTCTACAACTTGTGCATGGCCTTACCCTTGAATCAATCAGCAAGAAACAGGCAATTATCAAAAGCCTATTATGTGCTAGGCACTGCAGATACAAAGATTAAAAAAATGAAATGTGGAAAATGAAAAATGAAGGCATAAATGTTGCCATTTATTATCATGAAATCAGAACGTAAATGGAGCAAGATACAAATCACTTGCTGGGCAGAGTTTGTTCTTTTTTTCTGTGAATCACAGATTCTTGAGTCATATGCTTGCACTGGGAGAAGGTACCTGAAACTCAAAGCTCTGTTCTCCATACTTCCTTTTGGAGCCATTCCTACGTAATTTGGATACTCCAGATCAACTTTCTGAAGGAAGGTGGACAACAGCAAAACAAAAAACCCTAATGTTCCTCCAAATCACAAGATCTAGTGGGAGACACTGACTTGAATAAGAGGCATGCTACCCTGACATGTGGGTATTGGGGGCGGGGCAGTGGGGGAGGAGAAGGAAACAAATGGGACTGACTCACCATGTGCTGATCTTAAGTGGAAAGCATTCATTCAAGAAGAACATAAAGAGATCCACTGTGTGTGAGCATGTTCTGTGGGTTTCAGTTTAACAATAACCCAGAAGAGTTCAGAAGATAGGAGGCATTCTTGCCCAGAGGCATGAAAGGCAGGATACAATGGTGCATGGGATAGTTACTAGAGAGGGAGGGCCTTGGAAAGGATGTAATGAGCATCCTTTGCTGGAGGAAACCTGAACTGCTAGAAGCAACAATGCAGCCCTGAAGAGCAACATTGTCAGGTGGAACAGCAGGGACCATAGGTGACCCTGACAATGGTGAGGATAAGGAGATGCCTGGAGGAACACCGTTGATAGAAGAGCAATGTAGCATGGAAAAAGGGTTTTAAGAAGAAAATACCAATGTGGAAGTAGTTCTGTAAGTCACAAAGACTTATGTACAGGTGGAGGACTGCTCACTGAGGAAAGGGGACTTGACTCTCCATAGGCTCAGATATGTCTTCTCTGTGTTTCTAAGTTTGAAAACAGAACTGTCTCGCATTTTTAGGCTTGTGGGCCTGAATGCTAATAAGGGAACTGGTGACTAGCCATGGAGGAGTGCCATTTACTGAAGTCCCCAGGAGATGTGTTTCAATGGAAGGAGTGATCAGTTTGGCATGAGAAGACCTGGGTTTAAATTGTGTTTCTTCCTTGTATTACTCACTTTGGCAAATCATTTAACTTCGTAGTGTCTCAGTTTCCTCATCTGTAAAATTATAGAATTGGAAGGAAAGACCTTTAATGTCACTTCCAGCTCTAAATCCTAGGCTTTAAACGTTTAAGCATCCTTTCTTTTTAGCAAAACGAGTCACTCACATTTTGTCAGCTGTTCATACCAAGACCATAGCATTGATCAGCCATAGGGAAATTACATGGGATTGGCAGATACATAGTCTCATCAAAATTTGTGAGTATGATGACCAGCCCCATATCCCTGTAGTCAGTTCAGTGGCCATATAACCAATACCTACAGGTTTAACTAGACCAGGGTCTGAGCCCAGTCTTTCCTCCAGACAGAGGAAATATAATAAGTACTATATCAATCCTATAAAAATTAATAATTGATCAAAATAATGACAACCACCATGATTCCAGTGGAACAATGATGAAGAATCCTGCTTGCTTACTGACAGAGAGGTGATAGACTATGCAGGACGAGACACATTTTTGGACATGACCAATGTAGATATTTGTTTTGCTTGATTGTGCACAATTGTGCATATTGTTACAAGAGTTTTTTTTTCTCTTTTCTCAAGAGGGGGTGGCTAGAAGGGAGAGAAAATGCTTATTAAATGAGAAAAAAATAAAATTCACTTAAGAAAATATTTGGGTACATGCCCTAGACCCTCATCCCAATGGCTGGATTCTTGTGACTGTCTTCTGCTAGAAACACTTCAAGTCTATTACTGACCCACTTAGACCAGCCTACTTTGCCTGTTGTTCTCATTCTATATTCCACCTACATGGGAACATTTTCTGTCTACAACTGTGTGCCTGTGAAACCTTTGGCACGCTGTTAGACTCCCCTGCCATTGGGTAATGCCCATCTACCAGGACAGTTACCTATTGTTCATGATGGATTTCTTTGGTTCTGAGACCACCTCATATGGAATTCCTACTACTGTCATAAGCCCAAATCAAAAGTTCCCCTAGTGAAATTAGACACTTGTAGATGATTAAATAGTTAAGAAAGGAGACTAACTGAGCCATAGCATAGAAGGATACACAACAAGAATATCACATTCAACTCATGTAGACCTTCCCTTTCTCTACGCACCTTGCTTCTGAATGAATCCGGTTAGCAGAAAACATTGTGGTGACACAGGTAGCTTCAGGACATATCCAAAGTGAAAGGTCTCCAGGGTGGGCTTTTTAGGATTCTACGTGACCAAGAAGGTACATCAATATGACCAGAAGACACTAGGACGCCCACTTAACAGATTGGTGGCTTAAGCCTTAGCCCCTGTGCCAAAAAGTCTTGTAATCATCTTCCCTGGCTTATTTGAAAAGTTCCAGCTTAACCTAATTGGGGATGGAGCTAAGACCAATCTACTCTAGTTGAATGTATTTGTCTCACAGCTCTTTTAAAGACTTCCATATTCCTAGGAGGCTATTTTTGGAAAAATTCCTAATCAAGCAATGGTACTTCTCCATTCTACAGACAAATTGGTGCTCTGAGAGAAAAAGGAAACTGGGTCAAACCCAGTCTATCCTATACTTAAAAGTACTGCTTTCCATTGGAAGTTCAAAAACCCATGCATGGAGAAGAAGGGGTAAGGCAGAGAAAACTCACAGGGAATAGATAAACATGAGTCAATATAGTAGAGGGTAGGAATGAACATGAG